>NC_026003.2:112725478-112957978 GCF_000442705.2 Elaeis guineensis
TGACCCTAACCCTCAGTAGAACCTAACCCTAATTCTAATAACCAGCAAAACCTAAACCTAACCCTAACCCTAACTAGCCCCTTGGTCTAACCCTAACCCCAATCGGATAGCTCACCGTAATTGAATCCTCCATCGTAACCCTAACCCTAATCGAATCAGTTAACTTGTTAGCTGAATGACCTACGACCCGTTTAACGTGCCTGTTAGCTGATTTATATGGATTCGATCCCGATCCATCCCTAAACCCATTAACCTGTATTTTATTTTTTTCTCTTAATTCATCCACTTCTTTCTATTCACTGAACCCTAACCCAATCCATCAAAACTCATACATGTTTTTCTTTCTGTTCATTGGAAGGCTTCACAGCAAACCTCAGCTCCTTCCTCTTTCTGTTCATTGGAAGGCTGCCGAATCTTAGCCGCAATCATAGTATTTTTTTCTTTTATGTGGATGTTGAGGAAGGCTATCATAGCATGGTAGCAACCCTTTGTCTCTCTCTTCCCTCACATGATGTTTGTAAATAAAGGAGTGGAAAGCTGTCAAAATATAGGTAGCAATCCTTCTGCATTCCTAATATGAAAACAGAATGTTGTTTCTGATATTATGATGAAAGAAAAATTTAACTAATGAGGGAATAAAAATTACAAATATTTGATAAAAATAAACCCAAAAAATAAACAAAAATCCTTAAACTCACCTTCTCGAGCTCCCTTTACTCGATTTTTCTTACCTGCTACTATCCTTTTCGATCTTTCCTCAATAAGCCTGATTTAAAATAAAAAAAGCAGTAATCAAAAATAGACCCACTAAAAAAAAATACTTTCCACTTCATTTTTTTTATTCAGTATATATAGGCTAAAGTACGGAAAGAAATCGATAAGGCAATTCATATTTTGCCATCAATATTTTTATTTTTTTTTCCTCAAAAATCTTCTTTCTGAAATTTCTTTTCATCCGCCCATTCCTCGCTCTTTTTTTTTTGCATGTGCCTTTCTCATTATAGGGAATAGCATGGGAGAGGAGAGCCACCACACAGAGCTCCGTCCCATTCTTTTTTTTCTTTTTTTTTTTTGCGTGCACCTCTTTCGTGATAAAGAATGGTATGGGAGAGGAAAATCAGAGCAGAGCCAGCCTGCTCAGCCACCAAGAGCATCTCTAACCCGTCCAATCCAGACAGCTATCTTCTTTTTGAAGTATCATTTTTTTTCGTACATGCTGGATGCACGCCATCTGTCCTCTCGTGAATAGCCGATACTTGTCGCATTGAGAAGGTTTTGATCTCAATTTTAATATATTATATATATTTTGAAAGAATATTTAGATGTACCATCAGCCCATCACCAACTTTCGTCAGCAATTCAGCATGACAATAATCTGGGTTTGGGAAAAAAATAATACTTTAAGTAAAGAGAAAGAATAAAAATACAATTTTATAACTAACCATCCGAGAGTTCTTGTTTTATATGGCAGGAAAGTCTTGGCTGATTGTTTGCTACTTTAAGTAAAGAGAGTGAATAAAGATACATTTTTTTATGACTAATCGTCTGAGAGTTCTTGTTCGATATGGCAGGAAAGTCTTGGCCTAACTCATTGTTAGCTGGGTGAATTTCTTTTTTACTCACTTCTATTACAATTATGTGAGATTCATAAGCAATAGATTATCCTATATGCTAAATCTGGTTAAATGAGGGATTTAAGCCTATATCTTTGGTGCAAGCAACGAAAAATTCTAAAATAGAGATCCTCTTGGGTTTAAGGTTGAACTAGAGATATCCAGTCTTTCCAATCGTGGCTCTCCAAATGATACAAAATCACCAAGAAGCAATGGACCCATGCAGCGTCAAACGAACTAGGGTTCACATACTGCATAAAGCTCATGCAATCATGAACGTCACACAATGCATGGATGACTATTTATATCTCTAGCTCAGCCCCCAAGTAGAGATGATCTGATCTCAATACTTCACCAGCTTGGTGAGTTGGCACCTTCGATGCATTGCATAGGCTTGGAATATGGAAGGAGGTCATTACTAAGCCTATGCATCACTCCATCTAATGGTGTGAATTTTAACTTTCAAATTTAAATCTCTAGTTAAAACAAACTGTAAAAGGCACTAATTTAAAGAACAATATATAGATATAAACATAAGATTTGCGGATCAATACATTTGCATAAAATTTGGATCTTGGTAAGCATCATCTTTAAAAGAAAATGCCGATTACGTAGGGAACCGGAAACATATCATAAAACGTCAGGGATTGTTTGGAGGAGTATGCCTCTTAAAACAACAAAAGGCGACTAAAATTCTTTCGCATTGTCTTCTTACTCTTAACATTTGAACTCGGTGATCGGTGCTAAAACGGAAGACCACCGCTTTCCTCTGCCACCCAGCTCAGCACCGTTTGGTGCTGGCCTCTTTAGCATGCTCTCGGTTAGGTTGCATTTGATAGTCGGCAATCTATGCAGATTACTGATAATTTAAAAAAATTTCATCAGATTATTACATTTGGTATATTTTTTGGTTGGCAATCTAGATTGTTTTGAAAGGCAATCCAGATTACCTCCCAAAAAATAATTCAGATTACCTAAGAGAAGGATGGCTATCTAAATTACGAAATATTTGATAATCTAATAATAAAATATTTGGATGAAAATATCCTTATTAAAAAAATAAACTAAACCCTCTTTCCCTCTTTCCATCGCATGAAGCCACGGTGCGAGAGACGCGATGGGTGGGGGGGCTACCGGAGGTGGGGTGCGAGGGATCGGTGCGGTGGGAGAGGGCGGTGGTACAGATGGGTGAGGGCAGGAATGGAGGCAGCTGTGGGGGCCGCAGGTTCATCGGGGGGCCAAGAGGCGGTGCAGGAGGATTAGAGGAGGTGTAGACGGCCAGTGGCAATGCCGGAGGCACGACGAGAGAGGGGCCGTGGGGGGGGTGCGGGAGACCAGTAGGATGGGTGAAGACGGCGGCGCGAGTGGATGAAGGCGGCGATGGAGGCGACCACGGGGGGCGGGTTCGTCGGAAGCCCAGAGGGTGGTGCTGAAGGCGCGATGGGCTGGGTGCCGGGGGGATAGGGTGCACGGAGGAGCCGGGGGCCATTGGGGGTGGGGGGTGGTCGGGGTGTGGCGTGCGAGGGAAAGAAAAGGAAGGGAAAATAATAATAATAATAATAATAATAAGTATTAAAAATAATAAAAAAATTTAATTTTTTTTCATAATAATAATAATAGCCACCGAATCATCTATTTTGATAATAAATAATTTTTATCATTAAAAATTAAATAAATAGTTTAATTATTTTTAAATTTTAATATATCAAAAAAATAAATTTTTTAATATATGTTACATAGATGGATCTGAGTAAGGATTTGAATCACTGGTTCTACTAAATATATGTTAAAATACTAAATTAATAATTTGATTTATGAATATTTTGAGAAATTGATATTACATTATTAGTAGTCTGATTGTCATACCAAATATGTAAATCAAAATTTTCAATAATTTTACTGCAACATTATCTGTATATAACAAACACAGTAATCAACATTACTGATAATTTAATAATGACAATCTATTATATAGATAACTCAGATTATCTTTTAGATTGCCTGACGGTGTACCAAACGCAATCTTAGAGTCTTTTGTGTCTTGGCTAGCACTTCTGCTTTCTTTCCATCCTTGGTCTTCATAATTCTCTCTCTAGTTTTACGGTAGAAGATATCCCCGGGACATCAAATTAATATAAAACAGTATAATCATGCCCTAGAACTAAAATCCAAAATTTTAGATTTACGGGAAATCTAAGAGCCTAGAAACTCATTTATTGATGCACGCCCGTCTTTAAATCATTGGAACCGGCCCTAATAAGTATGATTAGGTCTTTATAGAGAGGAACAAGAAAGAAGCAAGTAGAACTCCACCAACTGTTTTGTTGCCCCTTATTATTATACTCTTTTTGCCCTTCCCAACAGAGATCAGAGTATACACTAAATCACCAACCTTTAATGGACTTGGCAATAGCAAAGATGTGCAGCCTAAAAATTTGGATGCTCTCATCATTGTTTTTGCTCCATAAAGTCTCCAAGTATGGCATACTGTACATTGTCCATGGATAGTTCCTGAACAAATGAAAAACTTGGCTTTTTTTCTTGCTATGGAAATCAAGTGATTTCTTCTCCACTTTACGCCACATCAGGATGAAAGAAGGAAGATCACATAGCTCAACAGAATTTCTTCCAGTATAATCCATCGAATAGTGGTACGATTTGACCCCAACCCATACCTTTACGCTGAAACGAGACTTGGAGACCAAGAGATTTGTAGAGAAGTTTTTGTGGAATGAAGCTGTCAAAAGACAATCCATTCACGAAGAAAGTGATCACAGGTGAGCTGAAGTCTGCATAGAAAAGGAAAATAAAAGAAAAAAGAGATAATAGAAGAACAGAAATTTTCTTTGAAATCTAGATAATATATGTAATCGAACACGGAAGAATATGACCAAAGAAAGATACTTAAAAGAACTCTGACTACGGCCCAATATGGGCTCAAGTCCTTAGCCCATCCACATTGAGCTCTGGATTTAATTGCTCTTTGGGCCTGATCCCACAGATGCAGTCCGAGTGCAAAGTTGGGCCCCCATAAGATCATATTTGTATGGAAGCGCTGATGTCTGGCCCTCTAGGGTTTACCGAGCTATATCTCTCATCAGAATTTCTTTGTGCACCGCGGGCGGTGTAGAAAATTCAATGTGAAGTACACCATCTTATTTAATTAGTCCACATAGTCATCTTTTTCAATATGCATTTAATATCTGTAGATCATTTTTTTCATTTAAAAATTTTATATAATGAAAATACCCCTGTCCTTTAGTTATGACATCCCTTGATAAAAATTATGACACCCATGCCCTTTGAAAAAAATTATGACACTCTTTCTTAAAAATTATGACACCCCTTCTAAAAATTATGACATCTTTTCACAAAATTATACACCCCAAAACTAAACAAAAAATCGAAGGCAGGTGTCATAATTTTTTTGAAGGGTGTCATAATTTTTAAGAAATGATATCATAATTTTTAAGAATGAATGTCATAATTTTTTTCAAAGGATAGGAGTATCATAATTTTTTGGAAGATGCGTCATAATTTTTTTAAAGGAGTGTCATGACCAAAAGACAAGGGTATTTTCGTCGTACAAAATTTTTAAACGAAAAAAATGATTTGCAGACATTAAATATGCATGGAAAAGTGATGAATTATGATACCCATGCCATTTGAAAAAAATTATGATACCATTTCTTAAAAATTATGACACTCCTTCTAAAAATTATGACATCTTTTTACAAAAATTATACACCCCGAAACTAAACAAAAAATCAAAGGCAGATGTCATAATTTTTTTGAAGGGTGTCATAATTTTTAAGAAATGATATCATAATTTTTAAGAATGAGTGTCATAATTTTTTTCAAAGGATAGGAGTATCATAATTTTTTTGAAGATATGTCATAATTTTTTTAAAGGAGTGTCATGACCAAAAGACAAGGGTATTTTCATCGTATAAAATTTTTAAATGAAAAAAATGATTTGCAGACATTAAATATGCATGGAAAAGTGATGAATTATGATACCCATGCCATTTGAAAAAAATTATGATACCATTTCTTAAAAATTATGACACTCCTTCTAAAAATTATGACATCTTTTTACAAAAATTATACACCCCAAAACTAAACAAAAAATCGAAGGCAGGTGTCATAATTTTTTTGAAGGGTGTCATAATTTTTAAGAAATGATATCATAATTTTTAAGAATGAGTGTCATAATTTTTTTCAAATGATAGGAGTATCATAATTTTTTTGAAGATGTGTCATAATTTTTTTGAAGGAGTGTTATAACTAAAAGATAGGGGTATTTTCATCATACAAAATTTTTAAACGAAAAAGATGATTTGCAGATATTAAATATGCATAGAAAAATGATGAATTATGATATCCATTTCCTTTGAAAAAAATTATGATACTCCTTAAAAATTATAACACCCCTTCTAAAAATTATAACATCTTTTCACAAAAATTATACACCCCGAAACTAAACAAAAAATCGAAGACAGGTGTCATAATTTTTTTGAAAGGTATCATAATTTTTAAGAAATGATATCATAATTTTTAAGAATGAGTGTTATAATTTTTTTCAAAGGATAGGAATATCATAATTTTTTTGAAGATGTGTCATAATTTTTTTGAAGAAGTTTCATAACCAAAAGATAGGGATATTTTCGTCATACAAAATTTTTAAACGAAAAAGATGATTTACAGTCATTAAATATGCATGAAAAAGTGATGACTATATGAATCAATTGAATAAGACGGTGCGCTCCACATCAAATTTTCTACACCGCATGCATACATCAAGAATTTTTCCATCTCTTATTTTTTTCAAGAACTATGAAGAGCTATTCCCACCCTCTATCCTGTATCCACCGCATCTCCACCTTGGCCAGAGCCTAAGCCCGTGGCTCGAAATCGAACCAAGGTTCAATGGCACATATCTCCCATGGTTTCATGTACAATTCTTGGCATAAACGATGATATATAGACATGCCTTTATTACCTTCCTGGCCTACTTTGATTGAGGTCATGTTTACTTTGCTGGACTCCATAGGTTTTTGACATCTATGTCGATCCACCAACAGTGATACATGCCAACAAAATTTTGCATTCTAGATGGCTCATGTGTGGGTGTTCAAGTGTCCAACCACTTTCCGACATAGGTGGCGAAAAAAAGGGGATGTGTTCGGAATATAAGCTCCCAGAATCCTTGAGCAATTAATATATTTGGAATAAATGGTTTGTATGGGCAATATATTCAACCTTGGGTTGCTACTAATATACGAGCGAACAATCTCTAGCCAAGCAACTGCCAATCAACCCCATTTCCTTTTGCTATTATTAGTTGCACAAATGATTGCAATAGTATTCAAAATGGCAAATACGTAGAAAATTTTGTTCCCTATAATATGATAGGTCAAGAATTTTTCAAGAATAATAATTGTTTTACACTAATGAATATTATTATCTCCATTAAAAAAATGAACATCATGATAAAATAATTTAAGCAATCAAGGTAAAGATAGATCATGTCCAATTCAACTTGCTTAGACAATACAATCATAGTTTTCGTTGCAGCTTACGCCATATTCCATATGACATCATCTCATAAGTTTAGGTATAAGGTATTCTCATGTTGTTGTTATTTTTTTTTTTACTTTATTTTTATTTGACCAAAGAGAGGGATAAATCTTTATTACAAGCAAAGAAAAACATAACCACGAGCATCAGCCTCCATCAGCTGGATAAAATCTAGTGAGAAGCATTTGAACTAGGGGTGGCAAACGGATCGGATCGGTCATAAACGGATTGAGTCATAAATGGATCGGGTCAGAAAATGATCAATCCAAATCCGATCTGTTTATTAAACGGATTAAAAATTCAAATTTGAACCCGATATATTTATTAAACAGATAATCCGACTCGATCCATTTAACTCATTTATTAAATATGTCAAATTAGGTTAAATAAATTAAACAGATTAAACAGATCAAGTTACATGGGTCAGAAACAGGTTAAATATATTTTAAACAGGTTAAACGGATCTTAAATGGGTTAAACAGGTTAAACAGGTCGGGTTAAATCAGTCAGAAATAGGTTAAACAGGTTAAATGAGTTATCTGACTCAATCCAACCTAAATATTAAACGGATTAAATGGATCAGATATCTAAAATCCATATCCGATCCACTTATTAAACGAGTTAAATGGATCGACCCGTTTATGATCCGAATCCATTTAGCCTAAACTCAAACATGTTTATGACGGATCGAATATGAGTCGGATTGACGGATCGGATCATATTTTACCAGTTCTAATTTGCACCAAAACCCCAATTATTTTAGACTACATGCAAAGTAGGCTAACCAATCAGTGAGTTGATTATCCATTAATTTTTTTCAATTACATTAATTTTGAATGCTTGCTAGATTGGTAAAAAATTTATATTGCATTTTTTTTTTCATTTATCAGTTTCTTTCTAACTTCTTTATCTACTCATTCATCTTAATATTTAGGATCTTATATGTACATAAATACAAAGTAATTTTGATAGAATCAGTCGAGTGGTCCAAATAAGAATACTCTTATTTTGAAAGGAAACTCAATTGCTTGGTTTCTAGCGAACAAATAGGAATAATTTAAACCTCTTATTTATTCAAAAAGTAAATTAATCAGATAAGTGGATTTTAAGGGGCCATCAAAAATGTATTTCTTGTGTGAAGAAGGTATCTAGTGCTATCGGCCTTTTTTTTTTTATTTTTTATTTTTATTTATGAAATGGGAGGTTAAACCACCCTTTTTAATTTAATGCATTAACAATGAAAGGATTGTACAACTAATTTAATGCATGTCAATTAAATTCAGGTTGTTGTACAATTTTAACATGTTTCTCCAATTTTGTTGCTCAAAAATAGCCATGTATTGCGGTCAATCACCTCATCGTCCGATCGTCGGGAGCAAACACCTGCAAAAATGAGAAGTCCACACTGACCGAAGGCGGCTCCGGCGGAGACCCTCCGACGGTCAAGTCAGAGAGGTGACTGGACAACAGTGAAATGAAGATAGAGAGCTCGATCGAAAGAGAGAGAGCGAGCCTATGTTTTTTGGAGTTGAGAAGTGGGGGGAGCCCTCCTCTTGCACTGTTGCCTTCCCCGATTTATATAGTGGAGCACGGCATGGCGCCGTCATTAATGGTGCAGACAAGTGAGGAACTGTCAACTCACTGTAGACTGTCAGAATCGCCGTGAAAGCGTCACGTCGCCGTGGGGCCGTCAAATCATCAGGGTTGACAATGCTCTTGACGGGACAATGCCCCTAGGTAGCCGCGCCGCATGTTGCTGTCAGAACTGACAAGGTCTGACGGCTGTACGGCGATAGGAGGAGTCGACCGACCCTGAGTCGGTGGCCAGCTGAGTGGCGTCGGATCCCTCCATTAGTCGGGGAGTCTTACGTGAGTCGGCCATCAGACCTCTGGGTTCAGTCGGTCGGAGAAGGTGTGCCCGACATATCCTCAGTCGGTCGTGAGCCGATAATTAGCCGGTGATGACGTCCGTCGGTCGGTCGCTCCGGCCGCCAGTCGGTCAGTCCGGCCGTCGGTCGGTCGATCGGTCATTCCGGCAGTCGGTCGGTCGGTCCCTTCGACCGTAAGTCGGTCGGTCGGTCCCTCCGATCATCGGTCGGTCGGTCGGTGGGTATTCTCCAACACCATGTAATCATGCATTGTTAAAATATGCATTTGTGTAACCATGAATCTCACTATGATCAGAATTCCTTCTCATATCTTTCACATTAATTCTATCATGATTGAAGGATACTTCATATTTTCATGAATTTTCATAATTCAAATACTTAGTAAGAGGCCAACTTCTATGCTAATTAATTAATTGAGACGTAGATTGTTCTGGTGAATCAAACTTAAAGCATCAAAATGGATGGATAATCTTTCTATGAAAATATAATATTACTTTAAATCTTTTGCAATATATAGATAACTTCCGGTATTATATTTAAATAAAAGAGTATCAACCGTTTTTTTTTCTAAGCCTCCTGGCATTATTCTTAGGATTCTTATACCATCACGAGTGCTTCCCACTGTGATCACTTCAGCAATATTTAGCTTGCCTATTAAGATTAATTGGAAAATACATCTATTAAATCATTAAATGAACACATTTTAGCTTGATTTGCCTTCTCTCTCATTCATACAACAACTAAAAAAATGTCTAACTCCACATTTTTTTCATCAGCTAAATAGCCAAAATGTTAGACCAAAATACTGAGGGTCATACCGCGTTGGCTTCTCGATAGAGCATGATGAACAAATCAAAAATTATATCCCGTGATACTGTAGACTTGAATTTACGTATTTGACTAAAAATTGGACCACAATATCTTGAGTCATACCAATTTAGCTCCTCCATAGATCATGATGCACAAAGTCAAAAAAAAAAAAAAAAATTCATGATGCTGTAGCCCTAAATTTGTGGCGTTGCATGAGAAAACGACAAGACACTGTATCTTATAGAATTTTCTACATATCCCCATTTCAATGTCACGAGAGGACCGGTGCAATTCACATGAGTGGTGTTTTCCACATTGGGTGCTGTTGTTGTTGTTTTATGTTTGTTTTCTTCTTTTTTTTTGTTCTTTTTTTTTTCTTTTTTTTTCCTTCCTTAGGTAGTGCCATTTCGAAAGGAAACCACTCAACCAGGTGGGAACCAGACCATAGACTCTTTCTTCCGCAGAAAAATTGTTGTTGTAACGTTGTTACATTAAGACTACAGATCGGAACTAGGGTCCTCTCAAGCAACTTACGGAACAACTTTGAAGTGGTTCATTATTTACTTTATATGTTTCTATTCCTTACATACTTCAGATTTAAGTTAAGATTTTCTCTCTCTCTCTCTCTATATATATATATAAAGATAGATTTGAGTAAGATTGATCGAATTTGAACTCGGATCCAATCAGATTAAAACTGGATGATATGAATCCTATATCAATGATCCAAGCCATTGGATGTGATATACTACTTTAAAACTATTTGCATATTAAACTCATATGATTTGAAAATTTCTAACCCATGCATCAAGTGATCAAAAAATATATTTAATTCAATTTTATGTATGCTGTCCAATTTTTGACTACTTGATATACGAATTAAGGATCTCCAAATCATATGATTTTTTTATATAAATAGTTTTGAGATAATAGATCGCATTCAACAGCTTGAATCATTGATGTAGGATCTCTATTATAAAGTTTTGACTTAACTAGATCTGAGTCCAAATTCGATCGATCTAATATAGCTTTTATATATATATATATATATATTCTTCGTTCATACTTAATTAGAAAAAGGGTGCAGATCTCTTGCTGTGCATGCGATGCACCACATGGTGCGGTGCATTGCACGCACGATCCATCGCATGATGGATGGTGCATGCGATCGTGAATGGCATGCATCACACAATTCGCTGCACATGCGAACATACGTGCTATGCATCGTGCCATGTGGTGCGGTGCATAGCAGAGAATCTGTGCGTTTAAAAAAAACTACAGGATGAATCAAAATTACAATGGACATCAATTACAGTAGCATGATACAGTAAGAATGCCAAGGTCGAGCAAAGGTCATTTTGGATTCACCCACCCAAGACTTGTATTTCATACGACTTTGACACAATAAGAATGCCAAGTTTGAGCAAAGGTTATTTTTGATTCACCCATCCATATGGTGGGGTGCACAGCAAAAGATCTGCACGTTTAGAAACAACAACAGGAGCATGACACAGTAAGAATGCCAAGGTTGGGCAGAGGTCATTTTGGCTTCACCCACCCAAGCCTTGTATTCCAATGCGACTTTGAGATCCCAAAACGCTTTCCAATCAACTTCGTCTTTTGGCGCTGACCATTCCGCGGGGCAGCGGGTCTGGTCCCCCGTCTGCACTGCTCCAAGGTGAGACAGCATCATGGGGAAACGTTGCTACGTACGAACAACAAGACAAGTATGGCCTTTGGGCCAGTCCTCCTTTTCACAGCCTTTCACTCAACCCCTTCTCTCAAGTCTTTTTCCTTTTTCCACTCCTTTACCCGAGAGCATGGCGATGACTTCACCCCCTGTCTTTTTTTATTTATTTATTCATTGGTAGAGGACTTCACCCCTGGTCTTTGGGTCCGCTAGGATGACAACACTGCTGCCACTCTTTTGTTTGGAGGTGGTATCACTAGCAAGTTTCCAACTCTTATTCTAGGTTCACACCTTTGGAGAAGAGCCCATACCGAAGATGGGACCCAGGAAGAGTAAGGAAATCCTCCCAAGGTCAAATTGTACGCTGCTTTTGTGCACACCTCTTCAATAATTCAGTGCACACTTTGGTCAATAGATGGTGATGGGAACAGTGCTCCGGATAAGGGACTAGCTAACTGCTGCATCTTAACTCTCCCTTGGGATTTACTTGATGGATCCGTGAGAGGTGGTCAGCACTCGACATGGTTATTTTGCTCTTTTGGCAGGATATGCTAACTGCTCCTTTTGCTTGTTTTACTCCCCGTCTCTGGCAAGCCTGACAATATGGCCGGGTTATTTGAACCATGTGATCAATCCTGGCTTTGTGATCAACTTTGTATATTTAGTTCTTCTAGACAACCCCCTAAGCATTTGATTTTTTTTTTCTTTTTTTTCTTTTTTGTTGTAATGGTTCTTTTGGAAGGAAAATAAAGTGGAATTTATAGGATCCTCGGGTTAGGGAAATTTAGAAATCAGCTGGCTAGCAGCTTCAAATAAATGCATTGTGAGTTTGGTTAGTTATATACTCCATCAACTTTTGGTGCTAAAATTCTGTTGTGTCCGGATTCTCTTCTTAATGGACCATCTTACCAGCTCCAAGCGGACATTTAGGGTTGTTTCGTTCGTAAGAAGAATTTTATTATATTGAAACATTTTTTTCTCAAAACTTGATGATTGGATATATAATATCTGGAACAGTGGTTCTTACAGTTTGGTTAGCCATTACAGAATGACTTATATTTAGTTGGATATTTATTTTTTTAAAGAAATTATATGAAATATTTATTATACTCTTATAAAAAGGAAAGATTTTATCCCATTTTATCTAAAAATTTAATGACACTTCTGGAAAAATAATTTACCCCAATTCCTAACCAATGGGAATTAAACTTTTTCATGTTCCACATGAGTTTTTTTTTTTTCTCATGAGACATATGAATCCTATTCGCATGGGAAAACTACTGTTTCATCTTTTTTTCTTTGAAACTTCAAATCAAACATGACATATTTTTTTCATTTTGTTCATTGACCATACCTTCCTCCTCCTCTTCCCACGGACCAAACAAGGCCTTAAGAAAAAGACAACCTTCTTGCTGGCAGGTTGTTTTGCTTTTGATTGGGACCTCTTCCTGCATATTCCGCTAGTTATAAGGCTCTGTGTTTGGGTCTATACATCTGCTGTAATTTACCTTTCAGGAAACAGATTATGCACTGACTTCTAATTCCTAGATTTGAAGGATGAGGGAGTAACTTACAAGAAATGACTGATGAGCAGATAATGAGTGCATTAATCTTTTATACTCCACAAATCTGGTTTGGTATTGAGCATCTCTTTCAATGTGTCCAAGTCTTATGCATGTCTAAGACTGAACAAGATCTTCCACAGTTTCATTGTTTCTTTTTTCCAATGTGGTCCCTTATAGAACTTGTAAATTAGTAACAAATGTCAATTTTCTAGTCTTCTCATGACAACCTAAAGTCAAATGCATTTCTATACGCAATGTAATAGCTAGGGACCCACTAAAATAGAAAATATCTTAAAGGTGGCAGTTTACTTCATCCTAGATGAATAAACATCTTGATGTATCTTACATGAATATATTAATGCCTTTTTTATGTGAATGCGCTGTATTAATTATAAAAATAATGTATATTTTTATATGAGTTCATAGATTATTAACACCAAGACCATGAAGATTTGGAAAACGTGTCAGGTCATTAGTTTGGCCTGTTTCAATGGAGCTCAGTTCAGATCACAATAAACTCATGGACCACGACAATGGATCGATGTAACTGGTGATTTTTTTTTTCTTTGTTCTTTATCAAGGAGAAGAAAAAGGACCCGGAGGAAACCTCAGCCTCATTTAAGTACTAAGTAGTAGTTTATCCCGGATTTATCCAGGATCTGAGGTAGTGAAGATGTGCACAAAAGTAGCTATATAATTACAACATGTAAAGGAGAAGCCGTCTGTTGCTTGGACAGGATATTTTCTCAAAGGGTTTCACACGCCATAACTGTGAAGAAATCCTATCACTCTTTCAACAGGGATGCAGCATAAAGCACAAGCAAAGGAGATGACCCTTTTTTTTTTTTTTTTGTGTGTGTGTGTGTTTTGTTTAACTTGATCTATTAATTGATGGAGCATTGGTAAGCACAAGGCTTTTTTTTTTTTTTTTTTGATGAATTGGAGAATAATAATAACATCCCACTACTCATCAAGAATTTTATTTCAAAAGGCTAATTAATTACAATGGATTAGGTACAAAAGGTAGAAGAGAGAACTTCTCTCTTGAGAAGAATTACAATAGAATATATAGTGTAAGAAATCAAAATGATAGAAAGAGTGGAGACTCAAACAGTCATAGATATAATCCAAAACAAAATAGCATGGATAAAAAAGAGATTCAAACAGTAGTATCCGAACTTCGATATCTATAACAGTGGTTTATTTTTTATAAAATCACCAATTGCAAGACTCCATCATCGTCTAAAAGAAGAAAAGCAAAGCAAAGTGGCATTGAACCATAAACCAGCTTTAAGGCAAAGCAGTACAAGACCATATCTGAGTTTGAACAGGTAACTTTTACTTCCACTTTTGAAAGCTGCAGACGGTAAATTATGGCACATGAGATAAGGTCTAATATTTGAGCATGGATTCTCTACAGTGCATATGGAGCACCGCAGAGTGGGTACATCTGCGGACGGCCGCCATCAAAGGAGAGGGATTGTCATCAAATAATGTGTGCCGTGTATAACACGGCTCGTACTCGCACCTATATTATTTGATGGTCGTCCATGATCTAATAGTGATCACCCATGGGTGAACCATACTCTGCAGTGTGTGCGGCACCACTGAGGGCTCATGCCCCTAAAATTTACCGCCATTGCGATGGGCCAGCATGCACGTAGGAGGGGGACCAAATTAGGTGGCAAGGGGTGCCCAAAAGGAGGTGTAGCTGTAGCTGGATGCAGACTTTGAAGACGACTCTGTTCAGCTACGCCCGGACAAAGTCATCGCAAAAAGAGGTAGCAGTAGGAAGGGGGGTGGGGGGCGAAGAAAGAGGGGGAACGGAAGGAAAACCCATCAATCCAGCCAACAGGATTTTGTGATGGGACCTCCACAGCCAAGCAAGTACTTTCTCGAGCCATTTTCTATAGAGTGCGTAGTTTGCATGAACATGGGATGGGCCATGCGAAAAATTGGCGTTATTTACGCATGCCGTTTAGTTTGTAGGTAGATTGGATTCCAGGTTCATATGCAAATGACTTTTTTCTGATAATTAAAAAAAAAAAAAAGCTTGTTTGTTTGCCCTGCCATATGGCTAGCGAAGCTATTTTTGATTAAAAAATATATATATTTCAATAATAATGTTAGAGTAGACCTACGCTCTTGCTGTTGTTAAATGCCGGGGTATTTTTATCTATCCATATTCGACTGAATACAAAAAGTGCAAAGAAAAGGAACATGAGACGGAGAAATGTGAGGTGGAAAATATGAAAAATGCATTCATAATTAAATATGTTAAAGAAATTCATATTATATGGTAAAATAAATATATGTGAGTTAGATTATCAACGACATCAAGAGGTATTTGATTAGAGGGAGTTGAGTTCTGGAATTAGATTTGAAATAGGAATGGTTGACTCCCATTTCAATTGTGATTGAGAGAAATTTCATTGTAAGATGTAACGAGAATGGTACAATTTATTTAAAATTCAATCCCTACTCTTCTATAAAGATTTAAATTTTCATTCCGATTTTAATTTCAATCATAAATCAAATGTTTCGGAGGATTTGATCATTCCGATTTCAATTCCAATTCATTTCGATTTTCATTTCGATTTCGATTGCGAATCAAATATCTATAATGTATTAAAATAAAATAAAAAAAAGTATTGCCTTCGTAGTCACAACCTAATTGAGAATCTTTTATATCAAACAAAATAAAAAATAAAATTATTGGTCTAAACATAATTCCAAGACAAAAAGCAAGTTCATAAGAACACAAGCTAGAACACTTTTCCTAAACACTTTTTAACATTAAAAGGCCACCAAGGAATTTTTTTTTAATTTAGGAACATCTCTTATGCATTGGTTAAGAGGGAAAAAATTTGTCGAGCGAGTAAAACTTCTTGCTGATTATGCTAATGATGCAGGTCAAATACTTCCTTTGCCAAATTAGAGAGCCGCGAGCGGGTGATAGAAAATAGCTAACTGCCATCGTATAACACAAAGTTCACTGCGGGCATCATCAATCAAAAAGATTACAGATGCAGTACTGTTGGCTAGAAGGTAAATATAAACTATATATGAGGAACATGACCACATAAAACTATTCCATTGTGGGGTGGCTCCACTCGGTTGCCAAGAAATTGCCTCGCCAGAAAAGAGGTTGGACAGCCCTACCAAGAAAAGTCACCAATTTCAATGCACATAACACCGGGTGCTATTGATGATGTCACTTCCCAGCCGTTGGCATTTCAAAGTTACGCCAGATCTAACCAGCAAGTGGTCGGATATCTAGCGGCCCATGACACCTATGTGTACCTTTCCTTCCAAACGAGTACGGACTTCAGCAAGACAACTCCATGCAGCAACGCGATCACTTGGTGAAATAATATGAGACATTTTGATGTGTTGCTCGACAAAATGTGCTCAAGCCGGTTTTTTTTTTTTTTTTTGGTTGGTTTAAGGTGCGTTCGGTTCAGAGATCAAAAATAAAATTTAAATAGATGAACATAAAAATCGAAATAAAATTTAAAATTTAAAATTTAAATATTTTTAAATAAATATTTTAAAAATTAATTAAATAAAGATATAATTTTAAAAAAATTATTTTTAAAAAAAATATATTTGATAAAATAAAATTTAAATATTAAAAAAAAAGTTGAAATTAAATTATAGAATCGAATGCTTTGTATTTTTTTTGAATGAAAATACGAACAAAACTCTCTTCAACTAAACTGCCTCGGTGGGAATCACTCGTTTTCATTATTATTTTAATACCCTACTCTTTTTCTAACCAACCACATCCTTAAATTCTAATAATGACCAGCAAAGATGGATTGGCTTACAGCTTCAGAACATATATCAATCCCTAGCAGTTACAAAGAATGTCAGGACAGTCGATTACTTAGAGTGAGAGAGGTTGGCCGACCGATGAGGAGATTGTTGTTCTCATTAGTAGGCTGAACCAATTTGCATCTAAGTCATATACGTCAAGAAAATATTTATTGAGAGCTAATCTTATCCACTTCAAAAAGTAAATATTCGTTACAATGATGATACCACATCAAATTTATCATAATTCAATAAAAATATTTATATTTTATCGATTATTATATATTTTATTAATTTTTATGATAATATTTTATATAATTTTATCGATTTTTAATTTTAAATTAATTTATTATAAATTTAATACGATACCATCGTTGCAATAAATATTTACTTCATCTCAAATATTTTTTTTGACTTACAAATTAAATATGCATGTTCTCTTTTGACAGATAAAATATAATCGTTTATTCTATAACGATCTAAAGTGATGGCCAGGTCTAGCTGAGAAGCCACTCTAGGATTAATTTATGGGCTAAATACACGTGTTCCTTCGCATGACATCATGAAACAATGTCATATGACCTCGGTTTACATGAATCTTACCGAATACTGACCCTTTGTGACCTCTTGTGACCTGTGATACATTCTTTTTGGTACGAAGATCCATTTAATATACCATGAATTCGCTATTAAGAACCCATTCTTTGAGAAAATAAACTTAAATCACATTCGATTAACAAGGTGACGTGATATATTTAGTTGACAAACACGTTGGATGTCCTCCACGTACGTTGACTGCAAGGACTATCGTAACCACTCTTCTTCTATCAATAATATAGTTCGTGATTTTTACCAAAAAAAAAAAAACACACGCAGTATTTCTCAAATTGGATTAAGAAAAAAATAATTATGAATATTAAAATTTTATCACTAAGCGCATGATCCAACAGCCTGGGGCTCACGAGCCCAACATTAATTTTAAATGCCGGGAGAGCCTAATTATAAATATTATGGATGACTCATATAATTTAATTATATGTTGATAGAAAAAATTACAGATGACTGGCTACATTGAAGCGAGATTTTAAGCTCCGATGAGATGGAGATGTCTCGATTGTTTTATTTTATTTTTATGATAAAATATAATCAAAATGAAATTAAAACTTTGAACTTCATTGATAAGAAAAAAAATGAAAGGAGTAAAAGAAGGAAAAAAAAGAAATGAAAAAAAAGTATAGGAAAGAATTAAAAAAAATGAGAAAGGTTAGAAAAAAATGAAGTAAAGAGGAGAATAGGAAAAAAAAAAGAAAAAAAGAGAGGGAGAGAACAGAGCATATATATGGAACTTAACTGGAACAAGATAGGACAATAGGACATCTCATTTTATGAAAAAGTTAGATCATCCCTATCTTAGCTACAAGTAGGATAGCAAATAGATCAAATTGATCTGTGATCCAATCCAATCCGACCCACGTAGATCCGATCTAAGTCATTTTAAAGGACCCACAAATTTGAAACGGATTCTAAAATTAGATTTATTTTATTTTTTAAATTGGATTTGAATTTATCGAATTTTGATCCGACCTAATCCAACCCAATCGTGAAGCTTTTTGAATTGATTTGGATCTTGAGATAAATGACCCAATTCAACCTGATCCAATTGAATCTAATACGATATTCGAATACTCACCTGAATGGCTGAATCTAAATTCATTCCGAATCTCTCTCTTAGCCTCTTAGACGTTCTCTTAAAATAAAATAATGCTCTCAAAAAGACTACAAATAATTATATTTTATCTATATTTTCTCTCAAAAAATAAATTTCGACATCAACAACATTTATTGTTGTTTTATTAAAGTCATAGTATTGAAAATAGGAATTCTTAACATCTGGATACAAAAATAATGAAATAAAGATAATTTGGCATATTATTTAGCTTTAAGTTTTATTACAGCTTATCTTGTAGATTTTTTTTTTAAAATTTGTTTAATGAATTTTTTTTATCTTAATTCAAATATTTTTGTCTTGTGATTTCAAACCTATATTCTTTTGGTTTCATTTATTATAACTCATTTTTTTATCAAGAACTTACAAGTTCAACCATTTTTGTCAGCATCTGCCAATTTTTGTTGGCATTCTTGAATTTTTTTTATATATGTAAATAAAATTAGATTTGATTTCTCATAGTTATAGATGTATTTAAAATATTCATGATCAATTTCCTATTCAGATGAATTTTTTTAAAGTTAGATTTTCTAAGATAGTATGTCATAAGCTATAAGAAGACAATCTTTATTATGATGCTTGAAAGTTTAAGACATATAGTCTCTTAAAAAGAAGTTTGGATGGGTGAGTTAACCCCATGCCATTACTTACACAATTCTTTCTATTATTATTTCTCATAATTTTTGATGTTTGATTGCAACTTGTGCACACATTTTTCTTCTTGAAACTTACATCATTTGCAATTAAATATGGTAAGCTTTTCAATGATTTGTTTCCTATAAACGAAGAAAAGAATTGATTCCTTAACAAAAGAAGTTGGTTAAGTCTGATGGTAATGCGAATAAGATTGTTTATAGATTTTTTACTTATTGATTTTGTTATTTATAACCTGATCCAAACTAATCCAGACCTGGGTCCGAACTGAACCCATATTTCATTGATCGGGGTCGGGTTATACATGGATTCGCTCCAATCCGAATGATTCGTTGAATCAAGAAATTTGATTATGAATCCGATCCGATCTTTTATTGGACTAGATTTAAATCCAATATTCAAACCTGATCGATGAATCAGATCGAATCGAGGTCGCTCATAATTCAATCCGATCCGACCCATCTGTACCCCTAACTATACCTCTATCTACAAGATTCAAAACCTTCATTGAAGTGATTAAGATTCTACATAACGAGTTAGATGTTGCTCCAAATGCTTTTTTAGCCCTTTTATAGTAAGGCGTTTTTGTGTTTGAACAAGTGCATTAATACCATCACATAAATGTAGCACATGCCTACCTATTTTCAAGGTAGTATTGAACAAGTCTACAAGACTTTGATCTCCAGAACTTTCAACATGCCAAAATCTAAACCGGAAAAAGGTCTCGTGATCTTTTCTTGAGCAGGTCTCTAATACATTAGGTTAGTACGCATGGTACAAGGGCATCGATAAAACAAGTTTTGCTCACTGATTTTATCCTTTGCAGATAATATTCACCAGGCCATGCAAAATTACTATGTAAATTAATCAATTTGCGTTCAAAGATGAGTCCATAAATTAATCAGTTTGCATTCAAAGATGATTCAACTTGGTCTTTCATGTTCTAAAAAAGACGAAGGTGCTCACAGTTTGTTAGCTTGCAAAGATGACACAAATTACACGATTGAAAATTTACATTTGGCAGAGCTCAGTGTCTCTCTCTCTCCAACATGGATTGGGGGAAGAGAGAGAAAGAAGATATAATCTATTTTGGGTTGATGAGAAAATTGTGTTGCATTACTTAAGTTACGCTTTTAAGTACATGATGACATCATTTTGTAGTTATATCCATAATTTTTATTGATGAATGTTTCAATTCCAGTTTCACATTCAGCTCAAAAAAAAAAAAAAGAAGAAAAGAAAAGAAAAAAATCCCAATTTCATATAGGAACTCCATGTAACAATCCAAAGTAGTCTTCCACATATTTGACCTGGCACATTCCAAATGAGAGTTAATTTCCTTGGGTTATTTTACTTGTAACATTACACAAATCAAGCAGTTGATTGTATATTTCAACGTCAAACTCCATTGCTATCGTTGGCCTACAGATACTTGTGTATGTTAACGTAATCGTGCGCATTATAGGCTAAAATGTGCTACTTTGAAGCTTCTTCATGCAATCCACCATAGCTTTTCTCTTCTTCCAATGGTAGCAAGACTAATAACTATTTTTTGAATGTAAAAGTTCTATTTCATAAATAGACATTTGGTATTTTGGTGGACTTTAAAACTGACAATATCTTTATGTTTTTTTTTTTGATATAGAAAATGAGATTGGAGGGGGGCAATCTCACACCACCATATGGATTGATCTTTGGCCAAACCCAATGGCCAGAAGATTAGAAACCTCTTCCAAATCGTTTGGCCATCAAAATCAGCTTTCTTGCGGTCATATGCGTCCTAACATTTAATCAAAGCTGCAACATCCATTGCGATTCGAACTCAGACTGTTTGATTGGAAGCTAGTGGTTTGTTCTACTGGATTGCCACCACGGTGGCACTAGAGGAAGATTTTTTTTTTTTTTTTTGTTATTAAGAGAAAGATCATTATTGTGTAATTTGTCTACTTTGGTTTGTTTTAATAAAACATGAATTTATACCATAAATGAAAACTACGATGCAGAAGTCACCAACTACTTTTACTTAATAACTATAAAATATAAATGCACGAATTGGTTATCTGCTGATATTCTTGTGCATTGTTTAAAAGCGACCAACCGTAACAATAAGTATGCTCTTGCAATTGAAAATTATAAGGATGACATACTCTATAAAAAAAGTATAGCTACATGAACCATTCAATAATTATCCACCTTTTAATATAGCTATACATCTCTAATTATACTTTTTGACCATTTTGCTTTCACGTTTCCAAGTCTTGGCAAAAGAACCTATATTTTTTTTATGGATCGTTCTTTGATAGATAAATATTATAAAAAAATTGATTAATTTTTTATTGATTAATTTATTTATATTTTTATATTTTTTAGATTAATAAATTATTTTTTTTAACGATAGCATCTTTTCATAAAATAGAAAAAAAGTTTTACCTAACTAAATGATGGTTAAGTCATTTTCTCACAATCCAAAAAATATTTTATTCTTAAAATACCCTTGACCCTATAATCATAATATAATAATAATATAACAATAAAGTAATAATAATATAAATATATTATTATTGTGGTGTAGAATAGGAGGCTTCATTAGTTTCACATTGGTTGTGAGTCAAGAGGAACTCTGGCTTATATAAGAAGGAACCATCCTTCCTACGTGAGGCATCATTTAAAGAGCAAAATCGTGAGGCCCGTGGGCCAGAGCAGATAATACCTTATATGCCGAGCTATGATACCTCTCCGAATAGCAGAAACAGTAAAAAGTAAAACTATAACAGCACTTAGACAGCTCCAATCTACTGGCAATCACCTTCCCTCGCCGATGTGCGCCAAGTGGCAACCTGTGATTGGTCAGAATAGAGCTCTTGCGGATCCAACGATCCAATGGTCCAAATGTGAGGATGATTCAGCATATGAAGCCAATCCTTGATGCGTGTCAACCGAAAATAGCTCAATGAAATCAGTTTCGACCTCGGACTGATACTCTCTTCGACCGACTTTATTCAAGTTTGGGCTTGAGAGTGGAGGGCATCTGTTGTGGATCTTCACCTCGGCTTCGGCTAAATGAATCCTCGATGCTAGCCGAACTGTAGAAGATGGGCACTGGTTAGATCACGACATGCAATGGACCTGAATATTGTTGAACACACCCCGTCAAGCTAGTAGTGGCTATTCTCGATCCTCGATCCATATTGGGGATTTCACCATGGCTCCAGACGAGCTATTTTAGGTCGTCCATGTCCGAGCTATGATTTTTCTTAACAGAGTCTATTCCTCTTCTAAATTGAAAAAATTCAGATAAAGAAGAACTCCTTCACGATCGATTCTCCCACAAAAGAAAATAATTTCTCTGAATCAGTTGACATGCCAAATCCGAAAAGCAATCATGACTCTAAGACGTATACAACTCCGATTCCTTCCTTATAAATAAAGGGGCATAGAAACTGTCAAAGTAAGCCCTCGACTCCCACTCTCTCCTTCTCATTGTTCTCCATTTTCTGACTTGAGCGTCGGAGGATCTTTATCGGAGAATACTTTGGTGAGGACTTTTTGCAGGCATTCAGGCGGAACTCCAGCAACAGCGTCACCTCGGCAATCTGACCTTAGGCATGCAGATTAGGAGCAACAATTATTATAAAATTTTATTTAATATCATATATTAATATATTAATTTTTATATAATATATTATAATATATAATATTATAATTATTTATTGTGATATAATATATATTATCCACATTATATGTGATACTATATATAATATAATATGATATAGTAAAATAAAAAATAAAATATAATCTAAAATTATACTAGCGGTGCATCTTTGATGCAGTCATCAATTTTTTCTTTTGATCATCTCATGGCTATTGAAAATGAATCAAATTAGATGATTCTATTACGATAAGACCAGTTATTTACAATGATAATAGAATGCTATACAAAATCAATAACATCTCGAGATTCAAACGATTGCAGATAACATAACTAGTAAATATTTTTTTTTTCTATTCAATTTTTTAATTTTTTTTGATAAATGATTAGCGTCCGAATTGTTGGAGATGTTATTTGTCAAGTTGGCTAACTTTAGTTCAGACACTGCCGTCCTTCCAGGTGGAATAGAGATTTGGATCGATATATAATATATTTATTAGATTATATTATATTATATTATAATCATATAATATATAATATATTTATATTATATTATTTATTATTATATAATATATAATATATTATTATATATATAATAATATTTATATAATAAAAATATTATAAAAAATATGTATACATTTTAGTAATTTATCCAGAAAAATAATAACATATGAAGAATAAAGAATATGAGTAATAAATTTTGAAATTATTTTTTGATACATGAAATAATATGAATAAATTATTTTTTTACCTAAATGTTATAATACTAAAAATACAGATTTTCGGATAACTTTTTTACCTACAAAGAATATGTACTGAAGGAAAATGATTAAATATGGTAAAATCAAGTAGCATTGCAATATATCATACAAATATACAATGCATTATTTTGATCACCTAGAATTATCAGAAGAACCAACGGGCCAATGGACTTGACTATTTATCAATTTTGAAATTATGACTTTTTCTGGCCTAACATGCCTCCTCTAATAATTGTTGAGAAAATTTAATAGTTCTACATTTATTCTACGTTTAACGATGCTAACTGATAATTTATACTACTATATTACTTTTTGAAGAAGAGTTAGTTATTGAAGTATTAAACAGTTAAACATTTTATGTTATTTTATATACCCATTCAACACCTCTCTCCAATGCAAGCGCCAGGGAGAGAGTTACTAATTGTTTGGTAAAAAATTTGGCACAATTAATAAAAAAAAATTATCAGCGAGATAATTTTGGAAGATAGAAGTAAAAATATTGCTTCCAAGCCATCTCACAACTCAAATGAATAATTGATCGGTTTTATGGTGCACATATCATCCAACAAATATAGAGAAAGAATAATTCATCGCGTTAATGGTTCTAATTGACATCTGTCCATATTAATAGCTAATTTAGGGCATGGTTATCAATATTTAGCTTTATGATTACCTTTCCTAGTCTCTCTCATCTTTGCTATACAGTAGAGATGATCAAATTTGTTAAAAATTTAGAGCACAAATCTTTTAGATTGTAAAGTATTTGCTAATTAAGTTGTTCTTCATTCATGAGCTATTTTGCATAAGATATTGCAAATAAATCCTATTTCTAAGATTATTTTGAAGATTCAATCTTCAAAAGATGAAAACATCCTATGCCTGCTCCTAGTCTATTGCAGTGCGTATGAATCATTATTTTTCTATTCACTATCTCTTGCATAGTTAAAGTTTGATATGTTTGACAGAGAAGTCAGTTTGAGTCAATAGAATTTATTCATCCAATTTTGTGAGTTTGAGAGGTATAAATTGTGCGTGAAGCATTTTTATCTATATTCCCATTGCTTACTTGTAAACATGTACACAATATCAACAAATGAAATATAATAGGCAATTATTTTGGAAAGGGCAACAATAAAAACCACACAAAGCAATAATGCAGAGTGGATTTTTTTAATAGTCAAAATCAATTTTATGAGATCATAGTAATAAGCACAACAAATTGAAACATTGAATTGGTACCTTCTCAAATTTTAACTCCTCATAAAAGGTTACCAAATTGACTTTAGATAATTTTGCCATGCATGCATAGTTAGGAACATATGTCAATAACTCCTTGCCTTTCATTATTTCTAAATTTGTGAAATAGATATAGATAAATGTACAACAAGCTAGAACATTGAATTTCAGAGAGTTGATTTAAGGAGTGTTATAAATGATATTGTCACTATTTATATATATCTAAATCAACAAAATTACCTGAGATACCAGCAAAACGATCCGGAAATAAAGACCCAAATCATGGCTGGGAAGAGTGACATCACACCTTAGCTAGCTTACTTTGTGACAAGTGAGATGCAATTTTTTTTTTTGGAGATTTTACAAGGATGCCTAAAGCACTTCTAATAGCAACAAAGCTCCCCACATGACATGAATAAAATCATCCATGATATCATAATTTATCTTCTTTTTAAAAAAAATTCTATAGTTTATCCTATATTCTGAATATTTGTTTTTTGCTCACATTAGTCCATCATTACTGCAAGATATTACTCATTTTCCCATCAAGTCGGATTTGCTAATTTAGACTTCTTTGCTGCAATTAATTAAAGAAAAATTCTATCAAAATCTATGCACATTTTTCACCTGGACATATGCCGACGAGGCTGCATTACAAATTTGAAAGAACTGAAATTGACAATATTTGTAGAAATTGAAATAGAAGAGCTTATCATCCATCAACTTCTGAGGACATAAAATATTCAAAGAGTGGCAATGGAAAGCCAAGAGTGCAAGATTCGTAACCAGTCAGTACTTGATCGAGTCCATATTAAAGGAGAAGAAAAAATATTAACATTTCACGGCCATGGAGCCTGAGGGCCGAGGGGGGAAACTAATAAATTAAGTCCAAGCTGGTGGGTGGTAAGCACACATGCACGAGAAATCCACACCCACGATTGCAGCACCCAGCAATATCTCCGGGCCCCACGCCCCATCCCCGAGCCCCAGCTCCTCTCATTTATTGCGTCCCAATCCGCTCCTCCACCACGTTTTTTACCAACCCTCCCCGATTTCCTTCCCAAAACCGGCAAAACTCTAATCCGATGCGTTAGATTTCCGGGCCATACGGCGATCCTTGCCGTGTTTAGATCAGACGGCCGAGAAAGCGTTGAATTATAAAAGAACTCCCTGGTCTTTGCACGTAACACTTTGGGCATATCCGTCTTTTAAAACCCCAGCCCTTCTTCAAGAATCAAGCTTAGTGGCCCACTTCTTCTCTGAGAAGCAGGGTAAAGCAGAGCATTTCTCTGTGTTTGTAGAGCAAAGGCTGGAAGAGAAAGAGAGAGAGAGAGAGAGAGAGAGGCTATGGAAGCCGGTCTGGCTACGAGGCCGAGGGCGGGGTCAGCCCTTTTTACTCGGTTACTTTTCTCTGGGAGCGGCCTTTGACTGCGTCCTCCTTTCTCGAGTCCTTCCAACCCGCAAGTCAGCCTTCACTCGCATCTTTTTTTTTTTTCCTCATCTCTCTCTTATTATCTCTATTTCTTTTTATCGCTTCTTTTTCGGTTCGACGACGTCGCTTGGCTAGCTAGAGATAGAGAGAGAGAGAGAGAGAGAGAGAGGAAGGGGAGGTTGGTTTGGGGTGAGGAGGGGACAAGAGAGGGGTCTGAAAACACTGTTGGGTTCCCCATTTCTCCTCTGTTGCCAGCTTTGGCTTTTTACCGGGGGTGGGACCTCAAAGGGGGTTGGGGGGGGGGGGGGGGGGGGGAGGGGGAGGGGGACTGTGGAAAAAGGGTGAGAGGAGCTTTCATTTTTATCTAGAGTCCAGTTTTTTATCCGGAGGCTTGACTTTATTTTTTATCTCTTGCGAGAAAGAGGGTAGGGACGGTCAACCGACCCCCCCGCCTTTCACCTCTTGTTGTCACTGCTCATCTCTCTCTTTTCTGGGATTTTCTTTCTTTGTTTTTAGAGGCCTCGAGTCCACATGTGTGGGTTTTTTATCCATCTTTTCCGTCTTTACTCCTCCTGCCATTTCTATGCTTCTGAAGCGTCTCTCTTTTCTTAGCTTCCTCTACTTGCTCCGAGAGTCCTGCACTAGAGAAAAAGCTTGCGGCTGAGTCTTTTGTTCTGGGGATTTTTTTTAAACAATTTTTTTATTTATTTTTTGCTTTGGGTTGGGTTGGTTTAGGGTTTTGAGGGGGTAGGGGAGGTAAAGGGAGACGGAAAGAGAACGAGGTGCTAGCGGGCTCGCTTGGCTTCTTTCTCTTTCTTTCTGCCCTAGTGCGACAGAGGGAGAGGGAGAGGGAGCTGGAGGCATTTGTTCATAACCCGTTTATGCTTTTGCCTCCTCTGATCTCTCCGTTCCTTTAGATCTCTTCTTAATCTATTTTCTTCTTTAGTTTCTATCATGTTTTATTTCTTGGTCTCTTGTGCTTTGATCGTTTCTCTGGGAAATTGAGAAAATTTGTGTTGGAAAGAGAGACGGCCATCTCCCGCTAGATCTGGTAGTACTGCTACTACCGGTATTGCTGCTGTAAGCGAAACAAATAAAAGCAGGCTGGGGACGAGGAGGTGTTGAGAAGAGAGAATAAAAAGAGGGGTTCATTGATGAGTTTTGGTGGATTGTTCGACGGTGGTTCCGGTGGCGCTCGAGTCGTGGCTGACTTCCCGTACGGCAGCTCCGCCATGCCCGCGGGCGCCATCTCCCAGCCGCGTCTCGTCTCCCCCTCCCTCTCCAAGCCCTTGCTCAGCTCCCCTGGCCTCTCCCTCGCCCTGGTAACCCTATCTCATCAATTCCTCCCCCACTCTCTCTCTCTCTCTTGCGTTAAAAAAAAAAAAAAAAAAAATTTCTAGATGGTCCTTTTGGTTGATTTGGTTTGTGGTCTTCTTGGCCGCCAGCAAACAAATATGGAAGGGCAAGGCGACAGGAGTCTGGCATCTATCGTCGGGGGTGCCGGAGGCGGCGGCCACGGTGGAGGAGGAGGAGGACGGGATTTGGATGCAGTGGGTACTCACAGGGAAGATGAGAACGAGAGCAAATCGGGGAGCGAGAACCTTGAAGGCGGCTCCGGCGACGATATAGACCAGGAGAACCCTCGGAAGAAGAAGAGATACCACCGCCATACCCCTCAACAGATCCAGGAGCTCGAAGCGTAAGGCATCCATTTCCTTAATTCTCTTCTTCCCTCACGTACTATTTTCTCACTTCTTTGGTTCCGAGCGATAATTTCCTCGCTGCAGTCTCTTCAAGGAATGCCCTCACCCGGACGAGAAACAAAGGCTCGAGCTCAGCAAACGGCTCAACCTGGAGAGTCGCCAGGTCAAGTTCTGGTTCCAGAACCGGCGTACACAGATGAAGGTATTAGTACTCTACAATCTGGAATCCTACAAAACCTGGTTTCAATTTCTCTATCGTTTCTAGGTTTTCATCTTCTTGTTGTAGTGTATCGATCTCCTTGTTGTAGTTTATCTTCTGATCGACTCCCAATAATATTGAAATCAGACCCAAATGGAACGCCACGAGAACACGATCCTCAAGCAGGAGAACGACAAGCTCCGGGCCGAGAACATGTCGATCAGGGAGGCGATGAGGAACCCCATCTGCAGCAACTGCGGCGGCGCGGCGGTGCTCGGGGAGATCTCTCTAGAAGAACAGCACTTGAGAATCGAGAATGCCCGGCTGAAAGACGAGCTCGATCGAGTCTGTGCCCTCGCCGGAAAATTCTTAGGCAAGCCTATTTCAGCCTTGGCCAATCCACTTCCTCTCCCCATTCTGAACTCAAGCTTGGAGCTTGCGGTCGGCACGACCGCATTTGCTGGGTTGGGCTCGGTGCCCATGAACTTGCCTGTCGTCACTGATTTCCCCACCGGGGCGTCGAGCCCGCTGGGAAGTGTTATTACTCCTGTGAGGCCTATCTGCTCCATGGGTGGGGTCGAGAGGGAGAGGACCATGCTGCTGGAGCTTGCGCTGGCCGCGATGGATGAGCTGGTAAAGATGGCCCAGATGGATGAACCCCTCTGGGTTCCAAGCTTAGAAGGGGTTAAAGAGACGCTGGACGATGAGGAGTACGAGCGGATTTTCCCTCGCTGCATCGGGATGAAGCCTGTTGGATTCGTGTCGGAGGCCACCAGGGAGACAGGCTTGGTGATCATCAACAGCTCGGCCCTCGTCGAGACTCTCATGGATGCGGTAAGCAAGACACTGCGCGCCTCTATGCTCTCTCCGACTCAGGATATCGGTGCAGTAGTTGCTTGTTTTGGTGCTATCATCTCCTGCATGTTCTTTGTCTCATCGATCCGTGCTATCGGTGTTTTCTCGCACCCAGCCTATTGCAATATGAATTATTTTTTATTTTAGGTTAAGTGGCATCATATCATCATATCAAGGTAGACCTGATGATTGCTTAGTTTTTCCATGATTCATATGTTATTTATGCTCGTGAAAACTTTTCCATCCTGCAGGCCCGATGGGCAGATATGTTCCCTTGTATGATTGCGAGGTCCACCACCACTGAAGTAATTTCCAGTGGCATGGGTGGTACCAGAAATGGCACCCTCCAGCTTGTGAGTTCCTGGCCTTCTGATGGTGTTCCTTTTTGAGATGTTTGTTCAATTGTACCCATCACATATGACTCGATTCTTACAACCATTCCGTCTATGATGCCAGATGTATGCGGAGCTCCAGGTTCTTTCGCCATTAGTTTCGGTTCGCGAGGTAAATTTCCTTAGATTCTGCAAGCAGATCGCCGAGGGTGCGTGGGCTGTAGTCGATGTCTCCATTGATGGAATTAGAGAGAACTCTTCTGCCCCTACGGCCAATATCAAGTGCCGCAGGCTGCCTTCTGGTTGTGTGGTCCAGGACATGCCGAATGGCTACTCGAAGGTGAATACTCTTACACTTCTCTTCCTTCCGCTGCTCATCCCATTAAGCTAAGTCACGAGTCTTTGATTTTCTTAATTTTTTATATACCTTGCCATCTTTGAATTGATTGGAGTACCAATACGTGGCCATAGCTGTGATGCATCATGGATTTGTGGTTTGGAAGTCAAGTGTCATTTGTTGTGGATGCCGGATGCTTGTGTACATTAGTCAAGGCCTAATCTCGGGCTTGCATAAAATATAATCCGCTCGTGCCCTTTATTTCTTTTTAATATCTCAGTCAGCGGGGTTTGTGGATTACCATGAATTTTCTATGCCTTCCAGCTTCGATTCACAGCACTCCCCAAGCGTATTTCTCCTTGTTTTTTTAAAAGGTTTAGAATTTAGATGCTTCTTCTACTCCTCGGATGGATCACCGCTGGGTTGCTTACTGTCTCGTATTCAATCCATGTGTTTTGTTATGCTTTGTTTTTTTTCATCGATCTCGCTTCTGCACGCTCACCACGCATTTTGAAAGCCGCTAATCGAGGCTCGGCCGTCGCCTTGGCCCCTGTCCTCCGTTTCGGTCTCATTTCCCCTTCCTCCAGATTCCATTTTATAATAATTCATGGAAGCCTCTCCTCCTCTTCCCCCTCCATCCCGGATCTCAAGCACATTAAGCCGTTTAACTCTTTGACTTTGGTGCAAAGCCCTCGTGAAGCGGAGCTTCTTCTTGCATTAATTAAGTTTAAGATGATACTAGTTTACTGAATCAATTCCATGTATATGGTTTCTATTCCCATTTCTTGTTCCTTCGGTGTTCCCCTCTGCTATTAATATATGTCCTCTCTCCAATCTCTTCGTTCCTTAGGCCCTAGCCATCAGGTTTCAGGGCCATTGCGTTGCCCAAGGACTGCTTATTTAGCCAATGCACCAGTAGAGGTCCTACCTCTACTTCTATATATCTACTGGTTTTTCTCTCCGGTCCGCATCTCGATGCTATGCTAATGGTCAAAAGCTTGGTGGGTGGGGGCGGTTTTTAATCCTCAACCGTCAGCGCCATGTGTTGGCAGCTCTGGAGCGGGTATAGTGTTTTGTCTTCTTGTGCTAGCCTCTGTGTGTGGTAGAGTGTCTCGCGTCATGCGGGACGCCCTATCCAGGTCCGGCGGTGTAAATGCGGAGGTGGTGACAGTCGGGGGCATTAATGAGCTAACGACGCGATGGCGCGCAGGTCACATGGGTGGAGCACGCCGAGTACGACGAGGCCGCGGTGCACCCGCTGTACCGCCCGCTCCTCCGCTCCGGCCTCGGCCTCGGCGCACGCCGTTGGGTTGCCACCCTCCAGCGCCAGTGCGAGTGCCTCGCCATTCTGATGTCCTCCTCCCTCCCAACCCGAGACCACACCCGTAAGTCCAACAACGACATATTTGTTCCAAATATATTTGTTCTGGTGACTCGCGATCCCTGTTGTGGATGTTAATGCCGTATCGTATGTTTGGTTTTGATGACATGTACCAGCTATAACAGCGAGTGGGAGGAGGAGCATGCTGAAGCTGGCGCAGAGGATGACGGATAATTTCTGTGCGGGGGTGTGCGCGTCGTCGGCGCACAAGTGGAGCAAGCTGAGCCTGGGGAATATTGGAGAGGACGTGAGGGTGATGACGAGGCAGAGCGTGGACGATCCCGGGGAGCCGCCCGGCGTGGTGCTGAGTGCGGCGACGTCGGTGTGGCTGCCGGTCTCGCCGATGCGGCTGTTCGATTTCCTCCGGGATGAGCGGCTCCGGAGCGAGTGGGACATACTGTCGAACGGTGGGCCCATGCAGGAGATGGCCCACATTGCCAAGGGCCAGGACCACGGCAACGCCGTCTCCCTCCTCCGTGCCAGCGTCAGTATCATTATTGCTTTGCTTCCCACTATCGATCTCATCTTTCTTTCGCTCTATTTCTGTGTTACTCTTTCAGGTTTGCTTTTTACCTTTTTCTGTCCTTTGCTTCTTTCCGTGAGTTCAAAAGTTTTCTAGAAAAATTTCGTGAAAAATAAAAAGTTGTATGGTAGCGGTAAAGCAGACTGCTGCGTTGGGAAGTGAGAACGGGGGCGCAGAGATCAGCAGAAAGGCTGTACAGGAGTTGACATGACCGACTGTCATCTGCCGTTTCCCAATTCTGACGTCAAGTTGATCTCCCCATGCCGAGGCCCCTTCCTCTCTTCTTCTTTTCCCCTAACTTTCTGAGATCTCGCTTAATTATCGATAAGAGTGTTATTTATGCAACTTTGACTTGATCACGTTGATATTATTTTTTCTTAAACCTTTTAGCTAAGTTTCGGCAAGATGTCACTCTGTCACTGGCTCGGCGGCATTTACGTAGATTTGTTACGAATTTTATCGTCGTGCTATTTTGAAAATTTAAGCTAATATCGATTTTTTATTTTACTGCATCCCTGGATACCATAACAGTGTAATTTAAAATAAAGATCTAGTTGCTGCATCGTATCTTGTTCATTCAACTTTTGCACGCCATCTGTTTAAGATTAATTAGTTTTTTGTTTTTGTTGATTTGTTTATCTTTTGACGGATTTTTGTTGGATGTGATGGAATTAACGCAATGTCCACCAGGCGGTGAGCGCAAACCAGAGCAGCATGCTGATACTGCAGGAGACGTGCACGGACGCGTCGGGGTCGATGGTGGTGTACGCGCCGGTGGACATACCTGCCATGCACGTGGTTATGAACGGCGGTGACTCCGCCTACGTGGCCCTCCTCCCATCGGGCTTCGCCATCCTGCCGGACGGCGGCGGCGGCGGCGGGGGACCTCAGAAGGTCGGGGGTTCGCTTCTGACGGTGGCATTCCAGATCCTGGTCAACAGCCAGCCTACGGCCAAGCTCTCAGTCGAGTCGGTGGAGACCGTCAACAACCTCATCTCCTGCACCGTCCAGAAGATTAAGGCCGCCCTCCACTGTGAACCTTAGTAATTGCACCAACTTCCTCTTCGCCTCCCTCTTCGCCTTTTTTTTTTTTCCTTTTTTTTTTCTTATTATGAGAGAGAGAGAGAGAGAGAGAGAGAGAGAGAGAGAGATGATGGCTATGGATCGAGTCAAGAACGAACCGCGCGGTGAAAACCTTTGCTAAGTGGTAAGGAGATATGGGAAGTTAGAGGAGATTAAAGTGTGTTTGAATGCATCCTTTGTGCTGTCTCTTGCTACTGCTGATTATAGGAGGGAAAAGAAACGAGGGGGGCACGTTACTATAATCCTTAACACGGAGCAATGGTGGTGGTTCGGGTATTGACTCAGGTTCTGCCATCGATCGCTCTCTGATCATCTCCGAAGGAAAAAAAATGTCCGAAACGGAAAAATGGAAAAAAAAAATGCTGGTCGGTAGTTGTAATGTTTTCTTTTTGCGTCTTATGATTTTGGTTTCGCTGCTACAAGTTGTAGACAATGAACTCATGTTGTTGTCAGTGCTTCAATGTTGTCTTGGTTTTATCTTGTTTAAAATTGCCAGTGTTTTGTGATAGCTTGGAGCAAGATGTTTGCCCAACATTTTGTTGATGTTAAGTTAGATATTAAATGTATCGTTCCTTTCTTTCAGACCTGAAATAGAGGTTCCAAAGAATGAGCTGGAAAGTTCCATCTCTAAGCTAGAAGTGAGGGTTGGAGATTCGGAATGTGACGGTGGGTTTGAACGGGTTTGTTTCGCGAAAAAAATAAATAAATAAATAAATAAATAATTTAAAATTTAAAATTTATAAAATTATTTTTTAAAAATTAAATTTTAACATCTTTGATTGATCGTGAAAACGTGATTAATTATAAAATAATTTATATTTAGTTGAGTATTTATTTTATTAAAAAAATTATATAAAATATTTATTATATTTTTGTTTAAGTATGTAAATAATTTTAATTTTTTTAAATTGTGTTTTGGTGTCTCTCAACTAAAAATCCTATAATTGCGGTCTTTCAACTTGAAATATTACAAGGTTCTTCTGTAAACTTTGTTTGTTGGTTTATTGATGTGATTTTATTTTAATTTTTAAAATTATTTTAAAATATCTTTTAATATTTTTAAAATATTTTTAATAGGTTGTTGATTTTATTTGTTTTATATGTTAATTATTTTTTTACCCAAAAATGATTTGTTCATTTGGGATGGGTGATGCGTCGGAGGTCGGGAGGAGAGAAGATTGCAGAGAAGTCGGGCTGCTATCGATAGATCAGAGCGCGTGTAAAAGAAGCCACAGGCTAGGGTGGGGGAGGGAGGGTTGGTGGTGGCACGTGCACAGAGGAAGGGGCACGGATGTCGATGGGGGGTGGGAGAGAAGGAAGGGAAGGTTGTGGGGTGGGGCGGCACGAGCACGGGTGGGTTGGGGGGGCGGGGGTTGTAGTAGAGAAGAAGCAAGAAGGGGGGGTGGGAGGCGGCGGCACGATTCGAAGGAAGATTGCGGGAGGAGGGGGGTGGAGGGGCGGTGGCTCCATAATCGTTGGGATCATAGTTTGTTTCCAGCCATTATAGGATTGCCAGGTAAAAGATCAGAAGAAGAGGAGGCAATCTCTCTCTCTCTCTCTTTATGTTTTGTGGAGGATATCGGGGTTGGTTTTAGGGTTTTAAAGATCAAAGCTCGAGTTTTCTAAGCTTTCTCTAATAGCATAAGATGCTAAGAATTTAATTTTTGTCTTGATCCAGGTCAGTATTTTTGTCGTCTCCTCAAGCCCGTTACCTAGATCAGCTCTTTCTTTTGCTTCATCAAATAAAGTTGGAATCTTTGTAGTTGAAGAGATTCTTGTGGATAGGACATTCGATCTTAACTAATTTTTGTCCGGTAATCTATGTTTTAGTCAGTCCATTAATTTTTTTTTTTTTTTGACTACTATACAATTTTATTTGTCTTTTTGATTGTTTGGTGATGCTATTTATTTAAACTGGTATTTTAGGTGATTGCTCTGGTGATTTTTGTTGATGGAGAAGGATGTCGATCCGTGGATCTACTATCTGTGCTCACCATGGCGATTTAGTAGTTTCATCTACGTGAATAGTCTCTGACAACCCATTGTCGGGCCGCAGAATACCAATTCCATGATGTTTTCTACCACTTCAACTCTTATGGGTGTGCTTTCTCTAGCAATGCTATCCCTCCTTTACTTGTGTTTCAAGCACAGAGAACCCTATCGAAGACACCAGCATGGATCCCACCTTCCGTCCACACCCATGGACCGACAGAATTTGCTGATTCTCAAAAGAGATTTTTGATTTTCGATCAATCAGGGGATCAAATGAGCTTAATCTTCAGCTCATTGAGCGTCCCGTTTACGAGTCCGATGTCCATAAATCCAGCATCAGACATGTAGGGTAGCAATGAGACCAACGTTTCTGATGGCCATAGTGGCGAGGAGATGCATGAAGACACCAAAGAAATCGATGCACTTCTGCACTCAACTCTGATGATGATGAGAAGGAAGAAGTAGCAAGCATGGGGCACTCTTCGATGAAGATGGCGGCAAAGAATGTTGAACAGGGGTCATCGACGGTGTCGAGGGCAGAGGGGCGGAGATCGCAGATGGATAGGAGGACCTGCGTAGAGAAGTAGAGAGAGATAGAGGTCTGACAGCATCAAGAGCGGAGGGACAGTGATCGCAGGTGAATGGGAGGGCCGGCGTAGAGAATATATATATTTATAAAGGAAGGGCTTTTTGCATTTGCTAAAAAAATATTTTAAAAATATTAAAATATTAATTTTGAGTGATTTTAGGGATTAAAATAAAGTCACTCAGCAAATTAACGGGTAAAATTGACGGAAGGGCTTCATAGCCGACTTATTACGAGTTAAGAGACATAAACTATTACCTTTTTAGTTGAGAGGCTTCGGAGCACAATTGAAAAAAGTTGAGGGGCTATTTGCATACTTTTGCCTATATTCTTAGTAGATATAAGATCATATCTTTTTACTCCTAAATTTTATAGAAATATAAATATTATATTTATATTAATATAAAATATAATATTAATATGTTATAATATAACATTAAATCAAAATAATTTATTATATTAATATAATAGTAATATATATTAATATTATATTAATAATTTAATTTAATATAGATATTAAATATAATATTATATTAATATAAATATAATAATATAATATGATATTAATATTAATAAAAATATTATATTAGTGTAAATATTAAAATATAATAAATATTATAATATTAATATTAATATTATATTTATATAAATATTAAAATAATATTAATGTAATATTATATCACTATCCAATCAATATAATCATCTATTGATATTTTGTAAAATTTTAGTTATAAATTTTAAAAAAATATTTTGAAACAAAATATAATTATTTTTCATCTAATGTAAAATATCAAAATCTATTTTTTTTATAATTTTTTTTTTTATAGAAATTTTTTTTTTACAATCTCTTTTTTTAAAACTCCAACTTAACGATCTCTATTTCTCAGAAATTATCTTTTTTTTCCCTCTATTTTTCGCCAACCAAATGAGTTCTCAGTTCCTTGCAGTGGATGGAAGCCTTGAGTGGTGTTTGAAACGGCCCGCCATCTAAAATTTTTGTTAAGATAACATGGCATAAAAGTGACGATGGACCGTTGACGGGTGGAGGGAATTGCTACAGTATCTTTTAATACTACTTTATAAGGGGGTGGGAGATTTTTTTTTTTTTTTGGGTGGGGGTATTTAGAAGGTTTTGCAGGCAACAGGTTAACTACTGATTAATAACTTTCCTTGTATTTTAATTATTTTTTGATAAAAAATATATATTGTTATTATTATTTGATTTGCATCATTCGATGCTATCATTATTGGTCATTGTAAAATGGTATGTTATCTGAAATAGATCAAACATATTGGCATAAGAAAGGCATCTCATGAAAGACTCTTCGTACATACAAATAATTTCTTTTTTTTTTTCATACGATCTCATCATCTTTCACATCATTCTTCACATATAAAGGAGGAATTAAAGGTATTTTTAAGCAGAACACTATGTGGGTGAGAGTTAGATTTCTTTTTGAACTCATAAATCAAAGATCTATTAGAATATAAATTTTAATAATTTTTTAAAAAATAAATAAATAAAATAATATTAGAAATAAAATTTTAAGGTGATTAAAATCAATGATCAATTAAAAATAGAATCCTAATTGGATTGGGATTTGATAATAAATTTCAACACTTATTGCAAAGTTCATATCGACACTATTGAATTTGTCAATGCCATGAAATGTCATAGTAGCTATCACCATCATCGCTGCAATAAAAATAATATATAACAACTTATTAAACTAATAATTGAGTAATAAAATTTTTTTATTAGTTCAAACAATAATTCTTTCGCTTGCTCGTCCTCTTCGATGTAAATATCGAAAACAACAATGTTCTGCAATATTTTCTCTTGGCATTTCCACGATCACAATATCGAAATGCCTTCGTGCATCTAACTTGTGCCAATGAATATTAAATTGTTAGTTGTAATGATTATGAGCATCAGTCATTACCTACATATAAATAAAATCAAAAACAAAAATTTTGTTATATCCGTATGGCTCTATTTATATTGCTTGAAGTATCTACACAATTGACTTTTTTCAAGCATATAATCAACTTCTTATGCATAGAGTCTTCGAACAGCTCAAATTTTGGAGTATCTTTAAAATCAATCAATACCAAGACATAACAAAAATCATTTCTATCATGCATATCTTTTTGTTCCACCACTTGAAATAAGGACTTTACTAATAGAATTTTCTGACCGACATGATCCATCAAAAATTTCTGACAGATTACTGATAAATTTCTATCATAAAAAGAGCAACAAAATATAATTTATATGTCTCAAAATCTCTAACAAATTTTTGATGGATAATTTATCAGAAATAACTCTATCAAAAAATTCGTTAGAATTTTTTTAAAAAAATCAAAAAGAAATATAAAAACTTTGTAATTGATTTTGTGATAAATTATTTATTAGAAACATTTCTAATGAAAACTTTCATAAAAAGCATAATTTTAATATTTTTTTAATTATTAAAATTATTATTTTTAATAAAAAAATGGTTAGAAATATTTTAATAAATAGAAGTAAATTTTGTGATGGATAATCTGTTAGAAATTGATGTTACAAGTTTAAAAATAAAATCTAAGATTATATTTTTTAATTTTTAAAAAATATATTTATAATAACTGGATGGAGAGATTTGAACTCTAAATTCTTAGATAAGATACCAACTACTTTAGCCATCAATATCTAACCAAAACTTATTTATGTGTTGATGACAAACTACCTATACCATTTAAATCTTTATTTATAATCTTAACACAGAATATTGTTCCCTGCTCTACCAAACAAAAAATACTTCACCATTCAATTGCCACATTTCATGTTCGTCATCACCTCAACACCCTAGCCAATGTCCTAGGTTCCTTATTTAGCCGCTCCAAGCCTCCCGCCGTCTAAGCTTCGCTATTTGGCTGCCCCAAGCCTCCCACCCAACTCCTGAAAACTAAAAAAATAGGAGAAAATCGGGGGAAAACAAAGTCCCTCTCATGTTCGTCCGCTCCAATCCTTCAAAAATTTTGGAAGGTAAAATATTTTTCCTCTTTTTGCTTATTTTTTTTTCATTCATTCTCTTTTTTGGAGATTTGAGGGGAAGGAGAACACCTGAGAGAGAGTGGAGGGGTTTCTTAGGTTTTGGTGGGGGTTTGTGTGAGTTGTGATGGTTTGAGTTGGTCCCTCGAGAGCTTACTCTTGGTAGAAGAGATCTAAGGGGAAGGAGAACACCTGAGAGAGAGTGGAGGGGTTTCTTAGGTTCCGATTGGGGTTTGTGTAGGTTGTGGCGGTTTGAGATGGTCCCTTGAGAGCTTAATCTTGGTAGAAGAGGTCTGAGGGGAAGGAGAACACCTGAGAAAGGGCGGAGGGGTTTCTTAGGTTCCGGTTGAGGTTTGTGTGACTTGTTTGAGAGAGGAAAGAGATGAGGATTATGAGGGAGAGCCCTATTTGGCCTACATCTGGTTCAAGGCCAGGAGCATGGAGCCGGCCAACCACCACATCTTCGGCCATGACCTGGTGTAATCAAGGGGAAGAAGAAGCGGATGGAAAGGAGAGCTACCTTTGGCTTCACTTATTCTTCTTTCCATGATCGGAGGGCAAGGAGAGCACCTAAGAGAGAGAGTGGAGGGATTTCTTAGGTTCCAATTGAGTTGATCCCTTAAGTTTTTTTTTTTTTTTGGGTAAGGGGTCCCTTGAGTTTCTGAGAGCTTAATCTTGATAGAAGCATGATACTTTGTGGGGTTTGGGGGCTTTTTGATTGAAAGAAATACATGATTAATCTTGATTTGATTTTATGGGGTTTAGTGTCAGACTAAAATCAAGTCGATCGAATTTGGATTCAGATCCGATCAGGTCAAAACTCTATAATATGGATTTTATCGATGATCTAAGCTATTAAATGTGATCTAATATTTCAAAACTATTTTTACATAAAAAATTATGTGATTTGGAAACCTCTAACTTATGTATCAAGTAGTCAAAAATTGGATAGCCTAAATAAAATTGAATTAAATATATTTTTTGATCACTTGATGCATAGGCTAGGGGTCTTCAAATCATATAATTTTTAATATGCAAGTATTTTTGGGGTAGTAGATTACATCCAATAGCTTAAATCATTGATGTAGAATCTCCATTATCCAATTTTAACCTGACCAGATCTGAGTCCAAATCCAATCGATCTTACCCATGTCCGTCCTTATATATATATAGAGAGAGAGAGTATCAAAGATGAAAAAAGTAAGGATTTTAATGAAATTAAAAGTCAGCCTCAATGATTGTATGGTGCTACCTTAGATGTATCAAGAACAGGGGCTTCAAATATAAATGCCAATACTATAAAGTGCCAAAATATTTTTCTTGATATTCTTCATGATGTAATATTTATCAATATTTTACTTGATATTCTAAATTTATCAATATGATGTAATATTTGTGATATAATATTTGTGATGTAATATTTAGAATATCAGTGTTTGTTGTTAATTGTTGTATAATATCTATAAGAGTGTGGCATAATAAAACTCTTTCTTATTTATCTTATTTTTTATATTAGTATATGTTATTTATCCTATTTTTTTTATTAGTGCAGAAGTAAAATATGTCGAAGGACCGTACTTGAATGTATAATCAAATAACTAATGGGTATATATATAAATACTGAATTTATTTTGGAGGTTGAAGATTTTTTTAATTTTATTTTTTCTCAATCTGTGCATGTGAGTGAGAACAAAATAAGATGTCTGTGCTTTAAGTGTTGTAATCAAAAGTGGGGTACTCATGATGAAGTGAGAATACAATTACATGGCTTTCATATGGTGAATCCTATAAAGAACAAGGATGCCAGAAGAATCTTCAACAAGCAAGAATAAGAACATATATGTGAAAGATGATGAGAATCTATATGGAACAATGATAATGGATGCAATTGGTAATGATTATGAATGGCCTATGGATCGAGTTGATGAGATTGGGTTATATTATGAACCTCCTAATCCAAAAGCTTCTAAATTTTATGATTTATTAAAAAATACTGATGAGCTATTGTGGGTGAGTTACAAAAAGCACGCAAAGCTATCTGCGATTTCACAGCTTCTAAATTATAAGTCTGAATTAAACATAAGCGAAGGTTGTCATAACCATTTTCTTTCTATAGTAAAAGATATGTTGCCGGGGGATAAGAAGTTGTCATGCAACTTTTATGAGACAAAAAAAATGGTTGCAAAGCTTAGACTTAGATATATGAAGATAAATATTTGTTTTAACATGTGTATGTTAAACTATAAAGAAGATGAGAATAAGATGGTATGCTCAATTTATTCACATCCTCGGTGTAAACCAAAGAGAAATATTGGCAGCACAATGGAGAAAAATATATCTTATAAAGTCTTGCACTACTTTTCTCTCATAGAGAGACTTTAGAGATTTTACATATTCTTAAAAACTACTGAGCATATAACATGGCATAGGTGTATTGATGGTACTATGACATATGCATGTTATAGTGAGGGGTGGAAACATTTCGATCAAATCCACCTTGACTTTGCCTCTGATCCAAGAAATGTATGACTTGGACTATGTATAGATGGGTTTAATCCATTTGTCTACTCATCAACTCCTTATTCTTGGTGGTCAATGATTATAACCGTATATAATTTACCTCCATGGATGTGCCTTAAAAACCCTACATGTTCCAAAATATGGTCATACCAGGACCAAAAAGTCCAAGCAAGCATATCGATGTATTTCTTAGACTTTTGATTGATGAGTTAAAGATATTATGAAGTACAGAGGTTAATACTTATTATATTTATCCGAAGCAGAATTTTCAAATGAAAACAACACTTTTATGGATAATTAGTGATTTTGCTACCAATGGTATGCCATCAGGATGGAGCATATATGAAAAGCTTATCCTGACTGTATAGAGCGTACTAAGATATTTACTTTAGAGAAGGTTGGAAAGGCATCTTAGTTTTTGCCAATTAATCACTCCTATAAAAAATAGCAGAATACCCTTAAGAGGGGTATATTAGAAAAATCTCTCTCCTTCTAGGTTATTTGGTAATGGATTATTGCAAAAAGTACGTAGTTTCTCTGATGTCACATTTGGTATCTAGAGTGAAAAACAAAAATTTTTTGATTTTGGTACCCAACATAATTAGGTGAAGATGAGTATTTTTTGGGAGGTGCTTTACTAGCATATGAATTTTATTCGACATAATTTAAATGTCATGTACATTGAGAAGAATATTTTTGATGATGTATTGAACATAGTAATAGACATCAAAGGAAAGACTAAAGACAATGCAAAAAATAGGTTGGATCTTGCCATATATTCTAAGCGCCCACATTTGGAGTTACAAAAAGATGGTAATGGAAGAGTATATAACCTAAGGCCGCCTACAAGTTGACTAGAGAATAGAAAATTGATGTCTGCAATTGGGTTAAGGAGTTGAAGTTCCTAGATTACTATGTTTCAAACATATCTCGATGTGTGAATATAAAGGAATACAAATTTTATGGGTTAAAAAGTCATGACTGTCATATATTTATGGAGAGATTGTTACCTATTGCCTTTCATGATTTATTGCCAACTCTTGTTTGGGATGCATTAGTCGAGCTTAGCCATTTTTTTAGAAACTTATGATCTACTGTCTTGCATATTAAGCATACAGAGACATTGAAAAAAAAAATATTGTGGAGACCTTGTATAAATTAGAGAAGATCTTTCCTCTAAGTTTCTTTGATTCAATTGAGTACTTGCCGGTCCATCTTACTTATGAGGTAAAAATTAGAGGGCCTGTTTAGTTTCATTGGATGTATCTGTGTGAAAGATAAAGTTAGTAATTTAGCATTCATAATTTTTTTTGAAGTAATTGAATAAAGCAATTATTTGTATACCTTCCTAATTTGGTAGAGCAACAATTTTATTTATGATTCAGGTATATGTTCTATTTAAAACAAAAAGTATAAAATAAGGCTTGTATCAAGGGATCAATTTGCGAAGCTTATATTATAGAGAGAATCTCCACTTTTAGCCCATTTTACTTTAAACCCAAGGTTCAAACATGATTGAATAGAATTCTACGAAATGATGATAAGGGAGCTGAGGGGTATGTGGGATTTTTGGTTATTTTCTCCCATCATGGTCGACCATTTGGTCTGACAGGATCTCATAGGTATCTAGATGATTTTGAATACAATGCAGCACATATTTTTGTCTTACTTGGTTGCGATGAGCTCGGATCTCTTATCAAGTAAGTGTATAAATTCTTCTACATTTATGGTGATTATCACATTGGGGGGGTGCTTGGTTTGTGATCAAAAACAGAATCAAAATCAATTGGAATGGGAATTGAAATGACCAAATCTCCTGAAATTTTTGGTTCGTGATTAAAATCAAAATCAAAATCAAAATGAAAATTTGAATCCATTGAGGGGAGTGAGGATTGCATTTTAGATGGATTGAGCCATTCCTATTCCACCTCGAAATCGGAATCAGAATCAAAATGAGACTTTCCTCAACCAAGTGGCGGAATGAGAGTCACCCATTCCAATTTTTATTCCAGACCTCCATTCCCTCTAACCAAGACCTTCTAGAAAGATAATTTGTAACTACTAATTGAATTCTTATACAATTATAGGCAATATGATGATTATGTGAGGGCATGCTATCCTTTGATAAGCGATGAAAAGGTAGAAAGATGCCGTTGAATGGGAGTTTGCAAGTTGGCTAAAGCAGATATTTAGTGAATGAATATTTTATAGAAAATTATTTCTTCATCCTTATATGGATTATCAATTCATTAACATTTCTATTGAATAAGCAGACACAGCTGAAAATGGATTTGATGACCGTATGGTGGATATAGCGCAAGGTCTCTCATGGGTAGTGAAAAACTATAAGCGATACTTTGTTAATATGTTCAAATTTCATACAATTGACCATGGCCAAGCTAGAAAAATAATAAATAGTGGAGTTTATGTCAAAGGGAGTTATTACAATGATTATGAATGCGACTATTATGGGATGTCACATAAAATTATAGAGCTACAGTATTATGGTGCTGGGAATAAGATTGCATTATTCAAATATAATTGATATGATACAAAAAGGAGGATTAAGGTCGATAAACATGATCTTATTGAAGTTTGACATAATTCATATCTTTCTACAAATGAGCCATTTATTGTAGCTCAACAGGTGTAGCAAATTTATTACATAATTTATCGATCAAGAAGGAGAGAAAGACATGACTGATGGGCTATTTACAAAATTAAAGCAAGGAGCACATATAATATCTTAGTTGCCACCATCAATAAAGAAAATATAGCTATCACTGGTGATGTCTACCAAGAGGATGAGATACCTACTCTAGCTCCAGTTTAAGCAAAAGATATACTTGATGGTGTTGATATCCTTATAGATTTTAGTATGTATTAAGAAATTGATGGAGATGAGTTAACATAGGTGCAACAATAAACAAAAGAATTAGAATAAGAGTATGATGAGGGAGACAGAGAGGAGGAAGAAGAATAGGGATTTATTGAAGAAAATAAGACTGAAGAGGAAGAAAATAAGTTTGAATTATCTGATAGTGATGATGATTAATTTATAAAAATAATGTATATAATTTTAGATTTTCATAAAATATATTGATCTAAATTAATATCTTTGTTAGACGATTTTAACCTATGTCAAGTATTATAAAATTTTGAAGAAATATTTTTCAAATTTAGTGAAGATATTATCTTTGCCAACTAACATATTCTGTTATGATATTTATTGTCATTATATAATTTTCACTATATTTCAATTATATTTGACTAACAATATTTTTTTCGAATAGTATGATAGTACGAGACGGTGCAAGCGGCTCACGGGGAGGTAGAAGAGGTGGTGGGAAATGAGCGTTGCAATATCACTATCCTACTTCTGCTGATGGGGTTGACAGAAGGCCATCATTATATTCGCAAGACATTCAAGACACTCCTATATCACACATATAGGGCCTGTAAGATACTTCTTCCCACCACTAGAGATAGAACGATACTACTAATATTGCAAATGATACCATTTATCCTACAAATACTCTAGATGGTGATCCATCATTAGATCATATATCAGATATCGGTCTGCCACCATCTCCATCGTCTAGGATAAAAGGGCTAAATCAAGAGACTTCAGAGCCTGCAGATCCATCAACAAGGCAATGTATCATGATGGAGAATGAAAAGTATGTGATGATTAAATTATTTTTAGTTTATAAAAATTACTTGTATTATATTTTGATGTTATATAAATAATTATGTAGATTTCATGATCCTAAGGTCACCATGGTGATCATAACCATAATCAAGGAGTTGTACTTTGATCTTTGGCCTGTATGGAGTTTGGTGTCAGAACATATCAAACATAAGATTTGGCAATAGTTTTAGGTGAGCTGTAAAATATAAGCATAAATGTTTATGTTACATAATATAGATCATTATTATTTATTAATTTATATTTTTTTATTGACATGATAATAAGCCACATACACGGACTCCAAAAATGCATGCACAGAGTCTTGGAGCGTTCCATATGGCAATATCTGAAAAATATAAAAGCATTCTCAATGAAGAATGAAAAAGGACAAAAGATAAAATAAAGAAAGAGAAAGACTGAGATTATAAGGTTTTTATAGAGGAGTGCAAAGGATTACATTCTAAATGGATGAAACCTAGCATATGGGAGAAGTTTATTGATGATTATTGGGCCAAGAAAAAATGGCTAGATAAGTCTGAAGCCGAGTATGTAATCGAATGATGGAGATTGAGGGATCTATTATGTAACAGTCATGCAGTTCGATACCCATTATTACGCATTAGAAAAGAATGGTGAGTTAATAAGTTATAAATATAATTTTAACTGTTTTAGATACTTGGCCTTAAATCTTTTTGTTATCCTATCATGTATTATTGAGTGTAGATGCAAGAGTATGGTAAAGAACTGAATCATATAGATTTGTTTAGCTGGACTCATACACTGTAGGAAAAGTCAGAATATATATATCGATGCCAAGTCAAACAAAGTTGCTGTGAGTCATGATTTTATTTTATTTAAATATACTACCTTCTATTAAAATTTTATATATTTATTGTACTTGCAGGAGCCTTATGCATCAACTATTTTGGTCAAGTATGATGATGATACCTCATTGTAGCCTTTTTTCAATACTGATGCATAGATGGAAGCAATTGAAGGCCCCAATAAGAGTCGATTATATGGCATTGGATCCACGATGAAAGCAACGTCAATGCTTGAAGGTCCTTCTGCATCCTACACCTGCATGCAATCAGACAGCTAATTCTAGCCTAATCGAACACAGGAGCAATTTGAGAATATGCTCAACAAATAGATGGAGGAGCACTCATAGGCAAAGACTGTTGAGATAGAGGCATGAGTTACAGCTCAAATGATGACTCAGATTCTTCGCTTATTTGAAACTTAGGCAAGCTCAAGAGGCATGGAGGTATCACTTTCGGGCCTATTTTTACCTCCTTCGATGGCAATGATCCTCCAACTACCGATTAACTACATATTTGATATTTTGGATTGAATATTTATATATGTAATGCACTTTTATAAGCATGTGAAGAACTTTATATTATATGAAATTTGACATATTTTAATGTATTCGATGGTAAACTTTACATCTTGAATATGTAATTGGTTGAATATTGACAGATGAATCTAGATATTTTATTTTGTCAAATTTGATATTTGCTTTAGGTTTGTAAAATTCTGATAGATTTTTGATAGATTTTTTATCTATAAATTTTATGATGAATTATCTATCAGTGAATAAAAAGAAATTTAAGCAAAATGATAACAGATTTTTGACAGATATTCTTTCAAAAAATTTTCTAATAGAATATCTATGGGATATCGTAAAAAATTTTCTGATAGATAGTTTATCATAAAAATTTCTAACAGTCTATATCAAAAAATTCTATCATAATTATATTTTATGCCTAAAAAATAATATTTATCAAAAAATATGAAAAGCATGTTTCTGACAGATTATCTATCACAAACACTACAAGAAAATAAGTTATTAGTGACAAAAAATTTTCATCGCTAATAAGTCAAATTCGTCGCTAATAATAATTAGTGATGAAAATTTTGTCACTAAAATTTTATCGCAAAAAATACCATCATTGATAATATTTTACAATAAAAAGTCTATTTTCATCGCAAATAATCTTAATTTATAATAAAATATTTTAGTCATAAACAATAAAAAATAAAAAAATTTATTTATAAAAAAATAATTTATGATAAAAATAAAAGTCGCTAATAATAATTAATGGCGATGAAAATATATTCATCACTATTATTCACTTTTAGCGATAAAATTTTTTTATCATATAAATTTTATTTAATAAAAAAATAATAATTAAAAAACTTTAGCGACTAATATTTATAACGTAAATAAATATTTTTTCGATAGAACTTTACGTCGCTAATAAGTATTTACGATGAAAGTTTTTCATCACTGTTAATTATATATTTTTAAAAAAATTAAATTTTTTTTATAAATTTTTTATGATAAAAATTTTATCATTAATAATTCTATTGTTAATTATTTTTTAAAATTTTAGATATATTTTTTAAGTTATATGTATAATATTTTTTATAAATTAAAAAATTTAAATAAAAAATTTATACAATAAAATGATAAATAAATTTTATTATTTTATTATATCAAATTAAAATTATAAGAGTTTTTAAAAAAATACATCAAAGAGCCATCACATATCGACATGTGGAGAACGAGGTGGGAATGGAGAATGCTCGACAGAGCTTGAACTGGTGATGGAGCTCGGATCGGCCTGCTATTGCCTCAGCATCTGGATCGTTTGCTCCATCTATGCCATCCGATCCATCGTCTGGATCTGAAACTGCTGATATTGGTCGATGCGTTCAGTCAGCTCTTGAGCTCGCTACTCAGCCTGCTGTCGATCCTCGGCACCTTCTCAATCGAGTCTGACACGTAGAATGGATCTCAGCCCGAGATGATCATGAAGATGGAGCAGTGATCCCATATCCTAGACCCCTAACATAATAGAGTCTCGTACTGAGCACCTGATCACAGATCTCATCATCTGTGGGTACAGTCGAGCCCTCAAAGGTAGGCTGGGATCTCATGTCAGTCATACGATCCTGAAAATAAAAATTAGAGTTATTTTAATTTTCTAATAAAGATCAAATTATGAATAAAAAATTAATTGAAAAAACTTATAAAGAACTCCTGGCTCCCCGTCGTCCACTCCTCCGACCGTCGCTGGTGGGTCTGCTGGTAGGTATCGATTCTACCAGGAAGCTTGCCACTCTCAGCATCTCTCTGCAATTTAAAAATTATTTAAAAAAATTTTAAATAATTAGAATAAAATATCATAATTAGAAATTTAAAAAATATGTATCATGTGCTCCATGTGGCGAACAAATGATCTCGAACCCCTACAATGCGACACGGTCTGTCTCGCCCGATTCACCGTATTTTGGGCACATCGTCTCTGTAAAATTAGTAGTAAAATTAGTAGATAACAAATATAATTCAAGAATAAATGATTAAGTCATTAAAATCTAAAAAAAAATTAGATGTGTAACCTAATATGTTGGATCCTCATAATGCCGATATATGGTAGTCCAATCGTCGATGGTGATGCTATCGTACGGCTGCAGTAGTGTTGCCTCCTGCCCATCAGCCTGCACCACCCAGTACCAATGCTAATGCATGTGACCGTGATAATCCTTGAAGTGCAAGGATAGATGGGTATCGATCGCTCGCCTCACACGATCATCTTTGAAATCGACGATGTCAAATACACCCTGCCAATAACAAACATTAGAAGAATACTATACAAATTAAATATTCATAATATAATTTATTTTACCTGTAAGTGGGCATAAAAAATCTGTCTCTGAGCTGGGACAATATGATGCTAATCGAAGAGCATCACCGGGGTATAACTGCGGCATATGATGCCCAAGTCGGTCTACCATGACTCACACCATCCCCTAATGGGTCTAGTGTAGTCGGCTGGTATCTCTATGCGGAGATGCTGTCCCGGGTGCTCACATCTCCAATACTCTAAAGCGAGGTTCTTCGATAGACCTCGCCCTCGCTTGACCACCAATGTAGACTGACCTGAAACAATAATAAATAAATCATTAGTATGATCCAAATAAAAGAATCAAATTTGATTATATATAAAGTGTAATGATTAATACCACTAGGACCAACCTCATTGGGATCCGACTCAGTCGTAGTCGACTCACTGGGACCTGCTAGTGCAGGACCCTTTGACATTGGAGCCGATGAGGCCATGGAGATTGGTGAAGGCACCTCAACCTCCGAGCTGTCTGTAAATAACTGTAAACACGATCGTTGTCGTCTATCTCCTAGTGCCATATCTGCAAGAATTGAGATGCAAATAAATATAATATTATATAATAATAATAATAATAATCAAATAATATTCTAATGAATACAATTATATCATATACCATTATTGCAACACAAAATTGAATGAAAAATAAAGATCTACTCATCAATATTCGTATCTTCCTCGATGTGTAGATCCTTGTTCGAATCACAGTAATCGATATATGTATCGTCTTCTATCTCATCATCATTTATGAACTGATCGTCGCCCTCCGATCCGATCCGCCCTAGCTCCACCTGATCCGCCCTAGCCCGACCCGACCTGGCTCCACCCAACTCGCTCCAGCCCAACTCAACTCGGCCCAACCCGCCCCATCCCGGCCTGACCCAAAACCAACCCGGCCCAGACCCTACCATCCCCAACACGGCACGGACCGGACCCGACCCTACCCGACCCGCCCTAGCTCCACCTAACCCGCCCCAGCCCGACTAGACTCGGCTCCACCCGACTTGCCCCAGCCCGACCCAACCGGACCCGACTCCACCCAACTCGCCCCAGCCCGACCCGACCCGCCCCATCCTGGCCCAACTTGGCCTAACCCGACCCGACTCCACCCGACCAGCCCCAGCCTGACCCGACCTGATCTAGCCCGACCTGCCCAGCCCCAGCCCCCGGCACGCACGCCAGCCACGGCACGTCGGTCCCCGCACGTAGGCCCCAGCACACAGGCACACAAGCCCACCGTCTCAGCCCAGGCGGCCGTCCCTGGCACGCTGGCCGCAGAATGCCACCACCATGTGGCTGCGGCCCGCAGGCCCGACGTGGCCGCGGGCCACCATCCTGGCCCAAGCGGCCGTCCCCAGCACATCGGCACTATGCCCGGCATGCCGGTCCCGGCATGCAGGCCCACAATCCCGGCTTAGGCGGCCGTCAACGGCACGCCAGCAGTGGCATGTCGGCCGCTATGTGGCCGTGGCCCGCAGGCCCCACGCGGTCGCAAACCGCCTTCCCAACCCAGGCGACCGTCCCCGACACACCGACCGTGGCATGCTGGCCCCGCATCGTTCCCCATCCCCAGCCCGAACATAATCCAAAAACAAAAAAAGCTTAACACGACTCACCTCGATGGCAGTGGTGGTGGTGGCAGAAGAGCTCCGGACAGCACAGGAAGCCGGAGGGGACATGAGAGGTAGGGAGGCCGGGAGAAGAACACGGGAGATAAGGAGAAGAACGCGGGAGGCCGAATGCCGTGGGAGGGAAGAGGAAGAAAAATGAGTTTCTAATGGGACGTGAACGGATGCAAGGTATTAGCAACGTAATTTTTCATCGCCAATAATTAATTTTCATCGCAAATAAATTGAACAAAAAAAATATTTGTGATAAAAAATTTATTTTCATCTCTAATAATATTATTAACGACGGAAAAATTTTTCTGTCGCTAATAATTCCTGCCATAAAAAAAAAATTTGTTGGAAAAATTCATGCCCTGAAAAAATATTATTTATGACGAAAATAAGTTGTTTCATCGCTATTTATGTAATTAGCAACAAAAATTTTATTCCGACACTAATAATCATTCGAAATTTTTTTTTTTAATTTGGATAATATAATGATATATGTGATATATGTACATATATATATATATATGTGTGTGTGTACATATGTGTGTGTACATATTAAGTTGGTAAAGTCTTTGGTTGTTGGATCAACTGAAATGGGATCAAATCTTACCTCCGCTTTCGAGGGTCTAGGGGTATTTTGGAGAGGGCAACCTCAAAACACAAAACAGACTAATCAAACAAAGATAGGAAAAGATTTTAATCGACATACTCATTTTACTCCAAACCAATATTATATATTGATTTATATATACAAAATTATATGTTACTTTATATAATATATATAGAACAATATTTTATATCTTGCACTAAACAAATCAATATTTATCTATCTTATTTCTGGATTAAAACTAAAGGTTGAAAACATAATTTTTGAATGTAAATAATTAGAGACTCGAAAAAGGCATATTAAAATGATAAAAATCACAAGAAAAAACACCATGATAAAAAGTAGGAATAGAAATAAAAGTAATCACCTCGAGCATGCCTTTATCAACCCCATCCACTTTGATCCTCCCATGTCCCAATATTTGTGACAACATAATTTTCATAGGTCATGACTTTTCACGTGCCTTTTATATACACATATCTTGATATTCTACATAACTTTATTTTACACATATTATTTTTTGAAACTATCTTATAAATTTTTATAAATATAATAATATTTATTATAATATATATCCTTTAATATAATTTTTTTTTTAATTTTTAAAATTTTTTAACCATTAGCGACGAAATATTCCGTCGTTAAAACTCATTCTAATGATGAAAAAACCTTATTGCATCGCTAATAGTTTAGTTTTTTAAATTTAAAATTATTTTTTTTAAATATTAGCGATGAAAATAATTCGTCATTAATAATCGAAGATTTACGACAAAAATATGATTTATCATCGTAAATAGTTTATTATTTACGATAAAAATATTTCATCATAAATTATCTTTTATTTTTAAATTTTTAAAATTTAAATATTTATGATGAAAAATATTTTTTTGTTGCTAATATTCATATTAGTGATGGAAATATTTTTAACACTAAGAAAATGACTAGTTTTTTGTTTAAAAATTATTTTAGTCTAAAAATTTATTGTGAAGAAAAGCTTATTAGCATCGCAAATAACTTACTTTTTGAAATTTTATATTTTTTTAATTTTTTAATTATTAGTGATGAAATATTTCATTGTAAATGTCCCATATTTTTTGATAAATTTTTTTTCTGTCACAAATATTTTGTTATCTACGACGTTATATTTTCATCGTAATTAATTATTCTATTTTAAATTTTTAATTTATCTAACTTTTTAAACTATTAATGATGAAATTATCCATCTTTAATATTTTTAATTTGTGACAAAAAAATTTATTGATCGTAAATAGTTAAATTATTTATGACTAAAATTTATGTCACAAATAATTGAAAATATCTAATTTTTAATTTTTTTTACTTATTAGTGACGAAAAAAATTTATTGTAAATAATGTTATTGATGACGCAAAACCTGATTTCGTTGAAAAAATTTTTAGTATTTTTGATGAAAATAATTTTATCGATAATATCTCTATATTTCTTATTTAAAAAATATTTTCTTATTTACGATAAAAATTTTCATCGTAAATATTCTATTTATTATGACGCAAGCAATGTTTTCATCGCTAATTATTTTTATTGACGATGAAAAATCTTATTCATCATAAATATTTTTTTATTATCGATAAAAAAATTTTACCATTGTTGACATTGTTATTGACGACGAAAATTCTATCCGTCGCAAATAATTTCGTTGCAAAAAATCTCTTCCCTTGTAGTGAAATCTATTAGAATATTTTCTAACACGCAAATAATTTTATTACAAAAAACTCTTCCCTTGTAGTGAAATCTATTAGAACATTTTCTCACAGATACAAGCTGTCAGAAAAAATAATTGACATTATTTTTTTTAAAGGATGAGAATCCATCTGAAAATCTGTCAGAAACATGTTTTCTAATAGATTTTATAAATTTTTCTAATGAAATTGTCCATCAGTGAAGCTCTTATTTCTAGTAGTATTTTTTGATCTTCAAAGCAACTTCAAAATCAATCTGCTTTTTTCTTCATAGCTAACTAAATCTCCATAAGAAATATCTAGATTTTGGATAGTTTCAATATACGACTCTTCGATATAATTTAATTCCTTAATATAGATCTCCATAATTTGATCAACTGTAGCATCATCTGACTCTTCCTGAGTAATTTCAAAATCAATGGATTCTTCAATCTCTTTTGAATTTGATGTGGTAGCAATTTGATCAGACTTTTCTTGCTCAAGATTTTTTTTTTAAACTTGATTGATCCTCAAGCTGATGAAACTTGCCATGCTCTGAGTCTTCAAAAATTGATCCAGTCTCTAATTGATCAAACTCCCACTGATTTAAATCTTTATCTTTAAATCAATTTTATTCTTTTTTTAGATTTTTGAGAAAGTTTGGAATCAAAATCCATTCTTCAGAAAATATTTGTTTGTAATTTCTTATATTACCAAAATTTGAGTAGACAGTCGTAAAAATATCTTATACTTTCTTCGGCTCCTTTATATTTTGAATATAGACATAATTTTTTTATCGATAGAAACTTGAAGAATTCACATTATTTTGAGATTTTAAATTTCACTTTCTTCTCGTAATCTCATTGTTGGCATCATCTTTGACTTATCTAAAATATTTCATAAATTTTAGCCTTTTAAATAAGGTTTGATACGACCTTTCTAATATACATAATAGGTTTTGTTCAAATTACAAAGACAAGTGGTAGTAGTAAAAGAAGTCTTATTGGTATTGGTAAGATCATGCATCTGATAACTAAATGCATTGATAGAGATAGTAAAAATATCGGATATGATGATTCACCTCTTGAATTACTAAACAAGAGTCCAAATACTTACACCATCACATAGCAAATTATTGAAAGCTCTCCAATCATGTCGAGCTAAGAACACAAGAATCACCAACAATCAAGTTGCCACTCTAAAAAGAAAAAAACTATGCTCCGAATAATTTGATCGAAGTGATAAATTGCTTAATAAGCACTCTCCAAGCCTATGGCTATAATATCATATAAAGCCATAAATACACAAGGCCACCAATCTTAAGATCTTATCTCTGATACTATATTGAGCCAGAAACACATAGGCTGCCAATCTCCAGAATCTAAAGCTTGATACCATGTAGAACGGCATGCCATCCAAACTAGATCGAATATATTAGTCTCACAATGACGCCTCATGAAAGAGTCTCAACACATATAAATAATCTCTTTTCTCTCTCTTCTGCACAATCTTCCATATGGTTCTATTGTCTTTAACATCATTCTTTACAAATCAAGGAGACACTAAAGATCTTTTTAAATAGAGCATCATGTGAGTGGGAGTTTGACTCTTACTTAAACTCATAAATAAAAAATCCACTGATATATAAATTTTAACAATCTTTAAAAAAAAATAATTAAATAGAGTAGCACTAGCAATAGAATCCTAAAGTCATTAAAATCAATAATCAACTAAAAATAAAATTCTAATTGGATTGGAACTTGGCATCCATTGCAATGGCATGCGTCACCATTATCGCCATGAACCTCTATATCTATTTTATCACCATCCCCACGAATGTAGTGATGGAGTCTTGGAGAGGTCCTCCACCTCCACCATCCTATTGTTACCGTTGGTATCTCTATTTCTCATCTTCCATCCTCGACACCAATCTAGTCCCATATCCTCCTTCACCCTCAAAATGACCCAGCCATCTCTTTTTTCTTGGCCTCCTCGCATTGACAATGACCTGACGCCCCCTCTTTTCCACATTCGGTGGTGATCAAGCACCCTCCCTCTCTTACGCCCTTGATAATAACCTAGCCTCTTCTCTTTCTCTTCCACCTTCAGCGATGATCTGACCACTCCATCCACCTTGGCCCTTTCCTCATGGTGACAACAACCTGATGCACCCTTCCTCTTCCCCCTCTATCATTAGTGATGACCCAACCCACCCCCTCTATTTTCTCCTCCATCGTTGGTGACAACCCGGCCACCCCCCCTCCTGGTCTCTTCCTTGTGATGACAACGATTCGATGCCCTCCATCCACCTTTGGCGATAGCCCAACCATTCCTCCCCATTGGGCAGGTCCTCATTGCCACCATCAAGGCACCAGAGTATCGGATTGGGAGAATGGGGAGCATCTGAAAAAAGTGCTAATATTTGAGTTGACTATCGAACAACCATCCATTTCAATAGTAAAAGAATTGAGAATTTTAAAAAATCTACTACACTATGTGCATAATTAGTTGCAACTGATATCCGAGGGAAAAATCCAAACAGTTTGCATTGGATCCGACGACCAAAAATAAAGCATAGATAAAAAGATCAAATATTTTTTAGAGTGCTCTAGCAAAACTCATACAAAAAAAATTAGTTTAGTTATGTTAGCCGTAAATATAGAAATTAAGAAATTTTATTTTATTGAGAATTAGTAAATTTTATTCTTATTTGAATGTTAGGATTAGGGTTCTGTTTACTCAAATTAAAATTTTATAAGAATTTTGATATTTTTTTTTTATGTAGGATTTTATTAAAAATTTAGATTGTCTATATAAATTTATTATCATGTTAATTGAGGATATAATATGTATTGTTAAAAATTGAAAATGTTAAGTTCCTTTCTACGTCTACCTTTTTTTCTCCCCTTCTCTTTCCTCCGCTTCTTCTCTCGTTTTGTTTGGCGTGAATCTGGCATCAGAGCTTGTTTTGTTCTAAAAACGACTGTTGGATCTTTTAGCCTACCTGCTTGTGACGTTCATCCATGGAAGAAACAGTAGCTTGGTTTTTTGTTGTTGATTAGCATCATCATCTGGAACGAGTGTAGATGGCAACCGATTGAGATCGCAATGACCTGCTCTACGGTGGATGGGAGAGGACTTACTTATTTACTTTCGTACAGTGATGCACTATTGGGGTGCTGAATTCAGACAGCCTCCTCATCCATCATGTTACCAAGATATTATTACAATTGTAACGGATTGTAACTTAAAACTGTTCCTCATGTTCATTATTATTTGGTAGCAGAAGCTATTAGGCATGTTGGGCACAGCCCACCTCTTCTGATACTGCAATCTCATCTTGGGTCCACTACAACATGCTAAGGGACTTTACTGATTAGCTAGGTAGCATATGGTTGGAACAGAGGTTCTCCAGATTTCTTTATGGTGGCAAGTCGTTGTATAGTTGTGGTGGCTGTAACTTGATCAATTGATGACATGTAAATTACCATGTCTAAAGCATATGATTGATGCTTTGTTGAAATACAAAAGATCAATGGTTATGGGTTGGTTGCTGATTGACATGATTGATGCAAAATGAAGGAGCCGAAGCATTCACAAACGTTTAGTTTTTTACAAGCTAGTGCCAAATATGAACTCTTAATGCATCAATCTTGATTTCATAATGACATTTTTGTTCGCATAAAATCATTTTTTTCTCCCTTCCCTTACCCACCCTATCCTCCATAGGCGGATGCTCTTGAGATAGGTACAGATGAGGGTGCTAGAAGATTGAGCTTGTAAAGTGATTGGTTAAAATTCAACCTATTTAGAGTTTATATGGCTGATTAGGCTCAAAATCTTATACGATTTATGGGTTGTTCATATAAATTTTTTTTTTTTTTTTTTCTCTCCATAGGATTTAGACCGGTGCACTCACTCAAATGATAATTTTGAGTATTTGTTAATATACAACCAGCTCAATCTGTAATCTAATATTTTCCGTGATTGTATTGGTTCAATCTATAAATTTTATAGGATTTTAGACCCAGTCAACTGAACAGACCATCTGTTGTATTACAATCTGGATAAAATAAAAAAAAGAAGTACCATCCTCATCCTAGTTTCAGCCTCACTTCCATCTTACATCCATCTTGGTTCTCATCCCATCCCCCACCCCATAAATAAACATCGCGAGGTGGGCTAGAGGAGCAGTTGGGTCAAATATCTTGTTGAGTTGAAACGTGCTTAACCCGGATCCCCGCGTAAGGCGCAAGCAGATTGAGCAAAGATTTATAACATTTTTCTAAAGAAAAAGCCGGGAGCACAGTTATCGAGTTTGAGGAGAATGTTGAGATTAAATATATTCTTATTAAATGGGTATGATCAGGATATCAGGGACATGATCGGAGATACATATGCTCATATTTTTTTCTTAACATTATATCCTGATATCCCAGTACCAATCGAAAAAAATATTTGTTGCAACGGTGATACCATATCAAATTTACAATCAATCAATGAAAATCTTTACATTTCATCGATTGTCGTATATTACAGCAATTTTCATGGATAATACCCCACATTATCTCCATATATTTCATCCATTCTCAATTTTTTATTAGTTTATTACAACGATGACGTGGTATCACCGTTGCAAGGAATATTTTCTCTCCTAACCTAATGTAAAAGTGGCTAGATTTCACACCTTTTCAACTTCCATCGCTTTCTTAAAGTTTAAATCATGCTGGACGCCCATGGAAAATTCAAACTTTTCTGGAAACCAATTAATGTGGTGTTGTCCAAGGGGAATGCATGTTAACACCTAATCAATGCTGTTGAATCTTCTCTCAGGATCTCGTTGATAAGATAATTCTATTCCAATTTCTAAAGGAAGGTGGGAGGAAGACTTTGTTTTGTTGTGTGGAAATTTACATAGAAACTGCAGATTGAAGGATGTTTATAACTTGATAGGTCAATTTGATGCCGATCATTGGAGACCTGCATCTTTCTGTATTTGGAATCTTGCAACTAACAATGTCGAGTCCTCTGGTGCAGAGAAACTACGGAAAATTTGGGTGCCAATTTGCACACATGGTTTGGGAATACATTGGCAGCATAGTTGGAGTTCAGGTATCTTACAGCAATTAAGGTATATCATTTCTTTCACCGGATGGTTGATCTAGAAGAGCATGAGTGAAAGAATTTTTCTACACAAAATTTTGAATATATCACCATAAGTTTGGACATATCGAATCTTGAACTTATTTAGATTAAGGATATAACATATCAAGTAGATTTTAAAAAAAAAAAAAAAAAATTGATGAAGAGTACATATTAACACCTACATGCTGTATCCTTACAAAAATTATTGAATACCTAAAATCTCTAATGGTAGCCACATGCATTTCCATGTGCATCACAATTATGATGATTAAATATAGGGAACTATTGGGGGTCGAAGTCTGTTATATTGGGTTTGGCATGGGTTCTATCTAGGTAAGTCAGGTCATCAATATACAAAAAGCTTCACATCTAGTCAAGACTCTCTGACGTATAACATCACTATTGATGGTCATAACCCAATTCAATCGGTTTGACCCTAAGCTAATCTAATTTGACAAACTTAATTCTCGGCCAATGGAACCTAACTCTTTTTGATTCAATCTCTCTCTTTGTAACTCATTTTTAAAATGAATTAAATCATTAGCATCGAAAACTCATGATAAGATCCTTACACCGAGTGATTTTCCAACTCGATTTATGTTGTTATGATCCAAATAGAATTCTACTCTTGTGACCCAAGGTTGGTCAAAAGCTCCAACCCATATTCAACTTGTTTAAAGTCCAGGTCAAAAGATTTAACTACCATCTCCCTCAGGTCAAGTCAATTTTTGCCAACCCTAGCATGATTTGTCACCGCGTTTATTTGTACACGATATATATAAAATGTATCCAATTTAAACTATAATGCTTGGATGTCCCTCTTAAACTAAGGGTTAATACATTGCCCAAATGTAAGACTCATATATTGAGAATCGACCAAAGCAGTAAAATATCAATAGGCACAAAGAGAATCTACCCAAGAAGACAAATACAACATTACAAAGAATTCTGTCCATCCTTGAGTTTTTGTCCAAAATTCCAAGTAATTATTAACTTCTTAAGATGTTTTGAACAGGGAAACTATTCCATTTTATTGGATCATTTTCAATTAACAATGTTGAACTCAAAAAGAAACAATCATGTCATATCACAGCAAGAACTTAGTATATGCTAAAAAAAAATATTAAACATTATAAGAAGGCTAGAACAAGTATTAGTTAATTTTTGCTTGATTGTCCTTCATTAGGTCTGGGAATCCTCTTGTACTCATAGTTGTTGATGTCAACCTTCTGCTGTAAAGCCTGCAAACATAAGAAGGACCGTTCGGAGTAAATGGGATGAAGAAGCATCTGCGTTAGGAAATAGTTTACTGGCTGAGAGAACTACCTTCAGCTCCTCTTCTAGAGAAATTTTTTTTGGCTTATAGCCATCCTTGGGCCCAGTTTTCGTAAGTGCTTTTGTTGTTTCAATGATCTCCCACTCTAGATCATCCTTTTCTTTTGTCACTTCTTTACTGTATTATTAAGCCAACAATGTATTGTAACAACACATGCAATCCATTTGATAGAATTATATATTAAAAGGACAACCATCTTTTCCACAGATCCCCAAACAAAACCAGGTACTTGACAATAGCAATAACAGATGTGGAGAGAGATAAACTGAAAGTTGCATGGCAGTAAAAACAACAGATAAAAGTTTTATACTTGCCTTCCTTGAATGAGATGAGAAAGGCCAACTGATCCTAATACTGTGAGAGAAATGAGTGGAAGGCCATATCGAAGGAAGGGATATTTCCTGCTGTATCGTTTAAATTCAGCAGCTTTATTCAAAATCTTAGATGAAGGAGCCTCTGGATCAATCTTCTGAGTTGAATTTATCTTCGTTTCAGTTGTCATCACCATCAGCCGAAAATAGTTTGAATATAATTCAGGAAACTATTCTGAATTCATGAAACTATACTGACATTGCCAAACAGTAACTGACTATCAAAACAGTTAGAAAGAAGGAAAAAGAAAAGTAAAAGACCATTTCAAGATGGATTACTCAATAACGAACAGTCAGTAGATTTTTCATATTGAAAGCTCATAAATTCCCCGAAACTACCAGTAGTGAGCGAGCTAATTAAATTGCTGCAGACCATGCATTTAGTAATGCTGCTATCTTTTTGTAGTTTCCTTTTGCTTCTATTTGCAGTTTTGAGATTGCTAAACATAAAAGAAAACTGACAACAATCAAGCAAATTCAATACAAAAATTAGCATTTATCTCAAATACTATTATGTTCTTTTGCAAATATTGTTATGTTTCCAAAAGATATGGTCTCCATAGAAATGTCGATGGACTCATGTTTGAAATTCCTGAGTCAATCAGAACTCAATCTTGTCCATGGTAATATTTTGTGGTTGTGCGTTGAGCAAGCAGATGGTAATCCCTTCTTTTTTCCCCTTTTTCAAATGATGTCAAGTGCTATAATTAAACCACTAAATTCAAGTTAGTTGATTTTTTTTTTTTTTTTGGAGTTATTATTATTTAACTAGCAACTTAGCCATCAATCTCTGCCCCAACCATTCAAGGTTGGTGTCATGAATCCGTATTTTCCAAAATATTATCATTCATTTCATAGTCTGACATGCTTTTTTCATGACTGGCACTCGACCTAACATCAATGCTCCACCTTCTACATCAGAACTTGGAACAGTTACATATTAACAATGTGCTGAATATGAGAACTTAGATGAATAAGCTTCGATCCAAGAACTAAACATTATAAATCATCAAGTACACATAGAACCTCACTCCATACAAGTTCAGTCAGTCAACGAAATCTGAAACATGTAGAAGCAGTCTATAGATAGTTCTTAGAAATTGATCCACTGATCACATTTTTCAAGTGGTTAAGTCAACAACAAGAATGCCTAAAAAATCAACAACATTAGGGTGCTGTTTGGTTGCCATTAAGATGAAAGAAAAGAAAGATAAATCAGCAGGAGAAAAGAAAATAAAAGAAACAAAAAGGAAAAAATAGAGTATTTTCTCATGTTTAGTGAACCTACAAAAACTGCAAATAGAGTTATTGAGGAAGTGGTTAAAATATGATTAAGTTATCATAAACCACTTGCCTACATTTCATTTTCTCTCAAAATCACCACCTTTTAAAGAACACAAAATTTAAGCTTTTTAGAGAAAATTTTGGCCCTATTTTTCTCTTTGATTTTCTCTTCCTGGATTTTTTTTTTAAAAAAATTCCAAATTATGAAAAAGAATATTCTTCCATAATAAACCATCTTTTCTTTCACTTTCCGGTAATGAAACTGAATCAAAAAGACTCAACCAAGAAAATTTAATTTCAACTTCTCAGAAAAAAGCATACAAGATAGAAGGGAAAATAAGTTACATGCAATGTTGCATGGACACGAATATGAAAATCAGATTTGGAAATGTATCCAAGTGTTTGACTCAACGATAGAGAATAAGAAAGATATAGGGATATGTAGGATAAGATATAAATTTAGTTGAATTATAAATTTACACCTTTGTTATTGTTTGTTTAAACATTAAAAAGAAATTGTTTTTTAAGGCTTTCAATATACAAATATCCTATTCAAGCTTCTCAACCAATATAAGAAAATAACATTTTGCAAAGTTATTTCCATACCTACGTCCTTGACCAATCTCTAAAAGGAACAAATACTTCCTCCTAATATCAATATGAAGGATCAAACTCGCTGCTGAAAGAGTCCAACTACCTGCCAATCTCTAAAAATAGCAACCAAAGAACTTTGTAAGTATCCAAGTATCTGATACATATCCGACTCAAATACATATCCAACATGGATTTTTTGGGGTTGGATGCAAGGGTCCAATTAATAAAAGTCAAAAGAAACTAAAGCACTCAGTCTCACAATAAGTAGAGAGAAGATTCGTTTTCTTCTTCTTCCCTCACTCCTCTTCTGTTGATCTAATTGGTTCCCCAATCCTATTCCCATCTGGTTTTGCCATCCTTGGATTTAGGAAGGAAGCGAGCTACACGTTCCACAAATGCATTATATCAATGTTTTGCCAATTGGTTTGGAACATGGGACCCAGATATAATACACAACCATGGTAATGACAATGAATTGCCTGCAGCTGTGGCAAATTTAAAAATGCTACTCTAAAATTTCTATGACTAAAATCCCCTCCATCAGTCTCCAAGTCCTCTTCAAATTAAGAGGGATACATTTGCCTTTCTGAGAAGACCTAGAACCAGCAAGCAACAGCACCAATGTGGTGTTTGCTATTTTAAAGATTGAGCAAAATCTTTCAAAGATTGAGTTTTCCTTGATGTGTCTAAGAGCTCAAATTCATGTAGCTAGCTTGGACACAATCATGAAATGGAAATGAGTCAAAAGGTGTGTTATTTTTCCTTCTACATTTACTTGAATCTGCTCTTTTTCCCGTATATGTTATGTTCTTTCTCAAGGACTGAATTTAGTGCGAGATGTTTTGAACTGAAGATTAGTTGGTATTCTTCTGAAAGTAATTTTTATAACTTCTTTCCTCTTATGGGCTCCCCTAGACTACTTTTGTTATCTTTTGAATCCTTTATAAAAGCTGACTTTTCATTCCCTTAACCTTCAACTACTGTCTAGCTTGCAGCCCTAGAATTTTTGTTCTACCTTATAATCACTTGATGTACCTGTGTCCAATGATGAAATATTTACGTAGTCTTTGATTGCTACATCCTTGTAATCAAGTCTTGACGTCATGTATGTGTAATCAAATTTCCTTTACATAATTTGCCATCTCTTTTTAGTAAGTGTATCAATATTATAAATTAGCTCTTTTCGTTATTATAAGGACACCACATAGATTTTCTGCACGGATTACCGGATCTGATTAACATCCAAGCAGTCCATTTTTCATGCATAAGTTTAGTCTGCTGAGTATATCTTCATTATGCTACTAATGCATGCATTCATAAAATGGCACCATCGTAAGAAACTGCAATCCTTGCAATTTATTCGAAGTATAGATTTCCTTTCGCAAATTTGACCTATATCAAAATGCATTGTGAAAAATCCAGCATCGTTCTCCAATTAACGAAAGAAAGAAACTTCAGATCATTTTGATCGCAGATGAATAAAACCACCACCCTGACTAAACCTTGCCATATAACCATTCTAATCGCATAATCACGAGGCATTGTGAGAAGGAAGAAGAGGGAATAGAGAGAATGGGTCGAGTACCTTCTCTTTCTGTACTTCAAATCCTTCCCTTGCTCGACTAAGCGGGAGGAGGTCCTCATATGTTTAGCGGAGCCTCAAAGCCGGTAGTAGCCGGAAAGGAGTGGTGACGGCACTGGAGAAGGTTGTCGGACGAGGTGATTGTCGGCGATAGACGGAGGCTGCCGGAAGAGTGTGAGGCGAAGGCGTGGGGAGGAACCGAGAGTACGGGCCCGCGGGGGTGGCGGGGGTGTTGAGGGAGAAGGAGAATTCTCCTCTCAAAACCCTAAAAAGTCGAAATGTAAGAGGATCGGATCGGATCGTGATGGACCCGAAGCCGGGCCGACCATTAAACGGCGGGTCATCGGGTCGGGCTGTCGGGCAGGTCGCGGCAAGTTTCGGGCCGCGTCCGGTTAGAACCCAAGCAATCGACGGCTCCCTTTCTTCCGCCAGAGTGAAGACGGTAACTATTTGCCGATTTTATATCGGGTTCGGGTGGCATTTTTCGCGCGAAAGAATCATTCACCTTCGCGACATCGCCCGTCGGATCGCGGTCCGCACGGCTGTCAAAGCAATCGGAATCTTTCCGGTCATCATCTACACAACTATCAAAGCAACCATTTCGCGATCCAACGGTGAATTCGCGCGAAGGAAGCGAATCCTTCTTTCGCGCGAAGGATACAACCCCGTCCCTTTTATGTCAAGCTTGTATAACTCGTTACCGTCTCTGTGCTTGCGGGAGAACGCGGATGCTATGGATGCAGCCCGGCTCCTGATTATAATTTCCTTTTTCACAACATAAAAAAGATTATAATTTTTTTTAATGATTGTTTATGTATAGATTTTTTTTTTTTTATTTGCCATACAATATCCATAATCTGATGGTTTTGAGATGCTTATATTATGACTGAGTTCTTGAATAACGAGTTCTGAGACTTTATGCGAAGTTATTTCTACACATACAGAAAAAGAACAGGTTCTCATTTCCCCGTCTTACCATTGATTTGGTTTGACCTGCGGGTGTACTTAACTACACGGCTCGCCGATGCGAACATTAATATGAATAGGTACACAAACACGAAGACGATCTCTTGCTTGAGTTTTTCAGGAATTTTTTAGACTATCTTGACAAAATTTAACAAGAAATATACTTTATGATTCATATAAAAATATATCCATGGTAACCTAAAACATTACAAGCACTGATAATGTAGCCAGCAGCAAGGATTTTGGAAGGCTCAAGTTTGGTGGGTATGCAGGCCTCATTTTCAGTTGACCATTGTTGTCCTTATCTGACTTTAGCCATCCCACCAAATGGCCGGAGAGTTTTATTTATAAATGTTTCTTTGCGTTATCACCAAACACGTTGACTAGTCATCTTACATATTTGATATTTTCTTGGTAAAAATACATATTCTATATTCAAACTCTCTGTCTATTTATTTTGTTTTGTAATGTTTTCATTTGTTAGAAATCTGGTCCGCTCTATCTTTTGCTACTAAGACGAATACCACCACTTAATTCCAATGCCTATTATCCTTTAGGGTCCTCTGTTACAAAGCCCTTTCTGCCGTGCTGCTTCACCACCATGAGGGCATATGGTGCCTATTGTTGGACTAGCGACTGGTTACGAATGATTAAAACGATCGTAATCTAAAGCTGTTCATTTGATTTGTTTCAATGTATTTTCTGTTTTATTCAGTGAAGAATTGGTTATGAAACCTAAAGAGAACGTTTTGGAGCAAACTAGGACTTCAAATGAATAGAAGTTACGTGGATTTATACTAAGATAATTGTCAGAAAGACATACATTCGTGCAAACTGCAAATAGTACATGTAATTAAAGAGCGTTGGATTAAAAATATTATGCATGGACAACAAAGAGTAGGTGAAGGCTACGTTTGGTGCTGAGAAAGTGAAAGAGAAGAAAGTATGCTAGGCACTATCGAATCTTCTTCCTACTGTTTAGCATCCAGAAGAAAATGTAGGGAGAGAAAAGTGGGGGAAAATTATGTATGAAAATTGTCTCCAGGAGATAAAATTTTTTTTCTTCTACAAAAGTTGGCATTTTTAGGAAAAAGCAATGAAGGAGAGGTGATTTTTAACTATTTTCTGATCATTTTCATGGCTATTCCTGCAGTTTTCTTAGCTCAATCAGACATGAGAAAACTTTTAATCCTTTTTTCTATTTCGCTGTTTATTTTTTCTTTCTTTCATTTCCTCGGCAAACAAACGGAGCTCAACCGTTGGCTGTTCAAGTGTGATATCATTATCTTATATCTTCTTTGCTTTGTGGTAGCATTTATTCCTTTTTTTCTAGAGGAAGTAAGGAGGAAATGAATCACGTCCCCCAATTTATCATCATAGCAGACGTGCTCCAATAAGAAAACAGATATATTTTAACCCCCTGGCACCACTAGTGATCTGATAACAAAAATAGTCACTATTTCTTTTGTATGCGCAGGATAAGTAAAATATTTGCTACAGTTGAAGACGAAATGCAAGTTAAGTTGTCATGAAGTTAATGAATCCTGTAGACAAAAGGTAGGGAAAAACAGTCTTTGAATTGTCTCTGTGTAAATGTTTTATTTTGTGTTTGGGAGCCAAAAAAGGGATGTACATATGATCTGCTGTAACTTCTAGAAAAAAGCAAGTTGTTCGTCAATGGAGAAAACTTTTCTGAAATTGATAATGAGTTTGGGAGGATAGTTTACAGAAAAATTATATATGATTTTCTGGTTTGTTTTCGTGTGTTATATACTGATGGAAACCATGGGTTAAGTTCTTAATAATTTCCTAAAATTCATGCCATAGGTGGCCAAATTATGCCTTGTGTGTTTATTTCTGTACAATGTCATGAATGCGATTTCCAGATTCCACCACTCTGTCACCTACCGCCCAAATGCCCTGCATGTAAGAATGATGAACCAAGTTTAGAGTGGAGCACTGGGTGGCATTTTTTAGCTCCCCATTATCATCACAAAAAAAAAAAAAAAAGAAAAAAGGGAGGAGAAGTTTGGAGAGGAGCGCAGGACCACGGTAAAGAGAGAAGGTTTTCTTCTTTCTTTTTTTCCGTCGGAATTATGAGAAGCACTTGTTCATTGGATGGTTGTCTCCCAACTCATATTTTTGGTGGAAGAGGATTATTTGATGGATGAGTGTTGTCCCGTCACATGTAATTTTGTTGGTGGTATTGGTCATCTCAGTGGGCGACAAGACAAGGATGATGAGACTTGATTTATCTAGAACGTTCCAGAAGGTGGGAGAGTATGAAAAGAAACGGATTGTTTGATAAATATTTTATGACCAAGATATCACAATCTGATTTCATAAAAACAAGATCAGCAATTCTGTGTAGATGTTGATTTTCAAACTTGATAATTAGAAATCTATAAAAGGAAGTAAAAAAAAAATTTAAAAAAAATGACACTATGATTATATCATTCCAGCTGATATCTCAAAAAAATGTTTGTATATTTATCAATTTAATCTTATTTTTGCGGTGGTGGAGATTTATATTGATTGGTTTATTGGAAGATTTTAGAAACTATAAATTTTTTACAAAAGATGTCAAGATTTGTTTTTTCGTATTAAGGGACTAAAGGATATTTAGATTTGAAGAAAAGATTTGGATTCGGCAAAATAAGTTTTAATTCAAAATTTTGAGGAGAGAAAGAATACAAAATTAAGTAAAAATAAATCTTAAATTTTTATTTTTAGATAAATTTATGTTCTATCATTATATATATGAATAATGGATCAGAACTCAAAGGAATTAAATGCTATACGTAAAAACACATGTGAGCTTAGTAAAATTAGTCTTTACCATAGGTGAATAAATCATAACTATCATATAAAATTAATCTTATCAACATTAGAAATGTAAATGATTGAAGAATTTGCTTCTCTAATATTATCCCTCACTGTTGCGGCTAATCTCCTATTACACCCATCACCGGAGAAGAGCATCTGCAAAAGAAATCCTCACTGATCAGAATTATATCCGATGGAGACCCTTCGATGCTTAAGTCAATAGGAAGTGGTAAACAGTAGATAAAAATTTTGAATAGCAGAGTCTTAGTCCAGAAGTATCTTATCAATACTGTTCATTTACTTTCCTTTCAGATGTAACTTTCAAGTACGTAGACCCACTTTTTATGGCACTAAAGGACAATTATCCTAATTATTGGGCCAAAATCATGGAGTTAATGGACAATTTATGCCTATTAATGATCGTGACACATAGTTGATAGTCGTTTGTAATGGTTAGACATGTGGGTTCCATACATTCCGACATTATGCGATCGTGGGAAGATAAGCCGATAATATGTCGGTAGTCGTAGAGATTCAAATGAGCATCGATCGGTAACTCCGATATGTCGATGGTCATCGATCGGATATTAACTGAATTATCATGATTGTCCGTTGATGGCTGAGAATAGCCGACTGTCGGTCGATCAATTGATTGTAAGACGGTATACTATGTTTATGAAGCCGATCTAGAGTCGAAATCGGAGGTTGGTTGACTTGTCCCAACAGTTACCCCCACTTCCAAGTCCAAGATGGCTTGATGTGTATATTGCCACGTGGTCTGTCATGTTGGACAAAGAAAGTTGTCATATCACGTGCTGCTTCGAGCCTTGATTTGGCCACTAACATTAATGATTTTTAAAATATGAGAGGTCTCCAGCTATTTTGTTGTTTTGATATCCGCGAGATCATTATTAGGATGTCATTTTGGAAAGATAATTCGACGTCTAGAAAATTCGAACAATCTAAGTAGATCTTGACCACGTGTCCAAACATCATTGGCTCTGAACTGTTCGTGCGGATAATGGTGAGGTGGCGTGATCTGGGAGCAGGTGCATCGAACCATCCGATCAATGGTCGATCTTGATGTCGTCACGTGTCGACATTTGAAGAGATCTTGATTTAACTGATTTTATCCAGATCGTTAAGGGGTCATACATATATAAGTCACTTTCATCTGAATTTTACTTTTGCATTTGTCACTTTCCTCTGCAAGAGAAGGTTCTGCTGCCCCAGTGTTAGGTGCTTTCAAGTTTTGTTCCTCACATCACCTTTGGCTCCAAGTTGAGTTTTCTTTCCTTCTCTTGGGGTTTTCCTTCTTTTTGAATTTTTCTTCTTCTAAGGTTTCCATTTTCAACGATAAGTAAGAAGATTTCATCTTCTCGAAATAGTCGGTCGGAGAATCTGATCGATGACTCTCTTTTGGGCCCAAAAAGTGACGGACGCAACAGGAGATTGGCCGCAACAGATTGACACGTCAGGTAGGAGAGTAGTGAACAGCAGATAAAAAATTTGAATAGCAAAGTTTCAACTCAGAAGTATTTTACCTATGCTATTCATTTATCTCCCTTTTATAGGTGATTCAGATGTAACTGTCGAGCATGTGGTCTCGCTTTTTATGGCACTAAAGAGCAATTTTTTCAATTATTGGACCATGATTATAGAGTTAATGGACTGTTTATGCCCATCAATGATCGTGATACATAGTTGATAACCGTTTATAATAGTTAGACATGTGGATTCCATATTTTTCGGTATTATACGATCGTGAGAAGATAAGCCGACTATATGTCGGTAGTCGTGGAGGTCTAAATGAGCATCGGTTGGTAACTCTGATATGCCGATAGTCATCGATCAGATATTAACTGAATTGTCGTGGTTGTCCATTGATTGCTGAGAATAGCCGACTGTCGGTCAGTCAACTGATTATGAGTCGGCATACTGTATTTATGAAGTCAATTTAGAGTCAGAATCGAAGGTTGATTGAATTATCCCAACATTCATTATTAATAATTCTCTTTTGTCATGATTAGAAGCAATAACAGCAGTACAAGATCTAACCTAAATCACTTCTCTTTTGTGAAAAAAAACAGCATTCTCTAATCCTTGCATGCATTATTCTGCATTCCAAAAATCTGTCGGCGAATATGTTTTCACAGTGTCTAAGATCGTTTAATTAATTCTGGCATCACATATTGTAGAGGAATATCCATTCAAAAAAAAGTCTGCTATATAAAACTAAATAAATGCTGAGCATCATCCACTGATGAAGGGGCCCTATGTAACGATCTCAATTCTAAATACACGATATTGATAGTTTAAGCTTGTGTTTTGTCATTCCCGTCAAACATATGCTACCATGACATTGTTAGCACAAGAAAAGGACAATAGAATACTACTAATTGATGGCCCGCAGCTTGTTTGGTCGGTAGAGGAATAGTGCCATTAAGGGCACCTTACAAACTAAAACTATTTCAGCCGGTGCCTAAAATTAATTGCCAGTTTTAGTATCTCTAATTTCCCAGCTCGCTCGACCGTTTCTTACGCGCGCTTAATTATAGACAAAAGCGGATCAAAACTAAGACAATAACCCGGATATATTTCTCCCCTAAAAAAAATAAAGAAAAAAAACGAGGCAGAAAAAAGGGAGAGGAAGGGGGAAAAAAAAAAAAAGGGAAAGGAAGAGAGGTGGGAGTCCAAAATCTGGTCGTTTTCTTTTTGTTTGGTTTTGTGTAATAGAGGGGAGAGAGAGGGGGGAAGAAGCCATCGTCTCTTGTTTTCTCTCTTCTCTTCCTCTCCCCTCCTTTGGCTTCTTTTCCTTCTTGGCGGTGCTCTCTGTTGCAGGGAGAGAGGGCTTCTCTTTTAGGAGTGCCGGTGTGGGGGGAGAGAGAGAGGGAGAAAGGGAGGGAGAGAGAGAGAGAGAGAGGAGGGGGGAGAGGGAGGGAGGGAGGGAGAGAGAGAGTTAGGGTGTTGGAGGGGGGGGAACTATGCAGATGATGCGGCGGCTGAAGAGCATTGCGTCCGGGAGGTCGTCGATTTCGGATCCCGTGAGTTCACTGCTTGCTCTCCTGTTTGTTTTTTCTTTTTTTTTTCCTCCCCATTTGTTTTGGTTTTTGTTTGAGCGGGATTTTGTGGAAGGAGGCGGCGTTAGTAATTGGGAATCGACTAGTCTGACGGGGTTTCATTTGATTTTGTGATATTTGGGATGTGTGTGTTTCATGTGTACGATTATTTTTTTAACCTAATTTTGAGTACTGGTTGACCTGATGTTGTTATAAATCTAGAGGTTTTTTAAATTGATTTCGATGTTTCCGTCAGTCGAAAAATAAGATATGGCCAATGCTGGCAGATTGTTGATGTTTTCTTTTAGGTCTCTCTCTCTCTCTCTCTATGTATATATTTTTAAAAATTTATTTTAATGTTTCTGTAGGGATATTTCTAGGTCTTACTTCCCTCCTATCGTTGTTTGCTTTGGTTGCAAGAAAAACAACGGGAAAGGCAAAAAAAGAAGGATTTTTCCATGAAACAAAAAGATTTCCAGAGATGTGGCAATAAACTTTCCATGTTTGTCACTTCTTGGATAAACTTTCAGACAGTTTTTGTTTCCACCAAACAGACACTTAGCCCTTCCTGTTTCTTCTCCATCTTCTTTTGACCCAAAGGCCCCACAATTGCTGGCTTAACTGGCAAAGAGGAAGACGATAGATCCTTTGGGCTTTGGAAAACATGCCTCCCAACACCTTGGTCTTATCCATTCCTAACTTGGAAACTTGTGGTTTCTGATTTCTTTAATCATATCAGTTTTGTTATTTTATTTTGTGTTTATCTCATGCCCTTGTTCTTTTCTTATCAAGACTTGGTAGTTGTCGTCTTGGATTCTGTGTGACTGTGCTCACTATTATTTCTAATTGAAATTGAAAGAAATAGTCTATCATACTGAATCCAAGCATGCATCCACTAACTGAGAGTCAGTGCCTATGTATGGATTGAATAGGTATAGCTTACCAGCCAACGACTTTCTTAGCCCATTCAAGCATGTTTAACATCTCAAATAAAATTAGATTTTTCATGCATATGACATATTATGCACTACTCATTGAATAGCTGACTGACGGGATGGGATCAGAAATTTGGCATGGGCTAAAATGAAACAAAAGAAATCAGTGTTTTAGATTTCAAATCATGAAATATAAGTTGCAAACTATGAACCAGCATGTAATGAGTTAAAGATGCTAAGGTAAATTAAATTATGCGTATTCACTAACATTTCTTGGAACTAGTTGTATGGTGCTTATAGCCTGTCATTTGGATTATCTATGATGGCTGTCAAATAATAGAAAAATATCTCCAAATAAATGGATAAAAGAACGAGAACATGAATGGGGAGGGAAGAGGAACTGAGGGCAGAGAATTGTGGGCCCTTCAACTACAAGGCAGTGTGGAGCTTAGTATCTGGAATCTTCATTTTATGATGGTTCATCTACTGGCAAAACTCCTTGGAAGCTGGTCCTTGTGCATGCTTTATAAGTGTTTTCTTACTAATCTTTTTTAAGAGACCCACTTCCATGTACCTGCACCTAATGCACTTCCAATAACTAAGGTGTTGAGTTATTTACCCAGTGTCCCAAGTTCATTCAAGTAATATAAAAACCACTGCAATGCAAAGCGAAAACACCCACAAGTCTAGTTGAGTCTATGTCTTTCTCTATTCACTTGTTCTAATAGTAACTTAAAACACTCAAAAATCTTTATTTTCAAATTCATATAGTTCCAAGCATATGAGTTGCATATGACTCAAATCAACAAGTCTGTTTTGATGCTTTAGGTTTGACCTAAAATTTCGAACCTTGTTCTTATTCAGTCCTAGAATCATTCAGGATGCTGATAGGAGTGTGATAGAGTTCTGACTTGTACTTGAGAAAGCACTATTTATGTAATGGATGTATTATTTCCATTAACCTGATAAAGACATTATCTGATCAAGTATTTTTTCAATCTTTCCCCTTCCCTTTGGACTCTTTCCAAGGGAATTTTGGTGGGTTGCTTGTTGGTTATATGAGTTTAGACTGTGACAAGTGAGGTAGATCCCCAAAACCCTAATGTTTGCTGTATAGATTTCATGGCAGGCTCTTCTCTTTCATAAATATGCTTTGGGCAGGGATTCACTAACAGTTTGTGGACGGTTAACGTCGAGTTTATAGGCAGTTGTGAACTATACTCAATTATACTCTGTGGCTAACAGCATTTTTGATGCAAAAAGGTTTCGATGATGATGATTGTTTGAATGGTTGATAACATAAGACTAACTACACTCCTGGTTGCTTATTCACATTTGACCATGGCTTGTGCTACTTGGTTTGCATCATATGCTTTATAAAAATTTCATCCTTCAGGCTTATCAGCAAAGGCATAAAACTTAGAGACTAAACCTTACAGCTCAGTAAAAAGAGCCTGTATGATCTTCATCAAATTAACTACTGCTTGAAACAAATTGAGCTAATTTTTTTGTCTTCACTAGTCTCAGCTGGAAGCACTACATTTAACATGGTAGAAGATCCATCATGTCTTCATGGCTTATCGTCATCAACTTAAGTCACTCGATAGGCCATGTTTATGTGGAGGAAAAAACATATTGTTGTTACCCATAAAAAAATTGTATGCATATTTTTGTAATAAACAGAACAAATGTTTGGTTAAGTCGAAGTGGAGAGTATCTGAGACTTCAACAGCATAAAAAGGGCCTTTATCGATCATAAATTTTAGAATTTATCATGGCTATCATAACTGGAGATCTTTTCATCCATCTGATGATCCTTATTAGGTTCCTTGTTAGGATCACTAATAATTGTGGAAGCTGATCTTTTGTAGATGAATTGTTAGACTTATTTTTGCACATGTTCCCAATAAAAAGAGCAACCTTAGGTGAGGAAGGTCAAAGGAAGTACACGGGGATATCTTCACAAGTGAATTTACTGAATCAAACTTGAATGAAATTTTTGTAACTTTCTAATATGGAAGCTGAAAAGCCAAAATGCACATTCTGGTGAAGTTAATAATATAGATAAATTCCTTTATTATCTAGTATTCATATGGGGTTGTTTGCTTGGCATTTAATCCATGAAGAAAAAAAGCTTGCTTCATGATAAGCATGGAATGTGACTTATTACAATTGTATATCTTCTTGATTTGTCTTTTTCTTTTTTTTCAATTTTCATCCTGATATGATGCCCTGAAACTTTCTCACCTTCACATAAGGGTGGAGATCCTGGCACCAAACGACCAAAGTTTGATCAAGATGGAGCAGGGGAAGTTTTTACAGGACCACATTTGGTTGCAGATAAAGCTATTAGTGTAGATAAGAATACAACTTCAACTCATTTACATTTGGATGCAAACATGTCCAATGGGGATTCTTCTGCTAGAACTGGACATGCTGCTGTTGATCAGCTTCCAAATGAAATGCATGTAATGACAATCAGAGATGATAAAGTTGAAGGCCACAATGAGAAGGTATATTTTCATTTGCCCTTATTTCAGAAAGTACTTGTGTCATCTGAAGCTTATTTCTGTTATTATATTTCTTAATTGTTGAGAGTGTCTCTTACAGGAAACAGAAGGGACAATGGTGAATGGAAATGGAACTGAGACGGGTCAGATAATTGCAACAACAATAGGTGGTCGAAATGGCGAGCCTAAACAGGTGATATGATCTCCTGAACATAAATTTGTTGCTCTTGTATTACTGATCAGCAGCTTTCTTTATTCACCTTAATGCCATAGCTTTCTCAGCTCATAGGCCTGGTGGTCGGAAATATTTTGTTCAATTTTAGTGGCTGATATCATCAATGCATCAGCTAGATACATGGCCTGTGTTTGTAAGTGCTCTGAGTTTTTTTTTTTTTCCAGATGGCTGTATTTCAAAATTGCTTCTCTAATGGTCCTCAAAAAAAATTTACATGATCTCCATGGTTCATTTTCATTTCTGCAAGTTTGGGAATCGAATTTGATTTGAATTCATTGTGCATTGACTAATTATATCCATTAGCTTGGTATCTGTGGGTTCTGACCTGTACCTAAATTTTCATCATAATTAGAATATCACCAGTGCAGTGGACTCCAAACCATCTTCTACATGAGTCCTCCTAAACCTCTTTAGATTATTAAATCTAGCTGATGATTTTTTACTGTTCACTTGTAATCTTGCTGAGCTATTGGTAATTTTTTGCCAATTGCATGTCAGACAATCTCATATATGGCAGAACATGTGGTTGGCACTGGTTCATTTGGTGTAGTCTTTCAGGTAATAGCATTAATTTTTTTTTTTTTTTGGCATCATGTCTTAGTTTTATACCATGCAATTCTTGATATTTATTTTCCTACAATCATGGTATGTTGTTCTACATCTGGCACAGGCTAAGTGTGTGGAATCAGGAGAAACAGTTGCTATCAAGAAGGTGCTGCAAGATAAGAGATATAAGAATAGAGAACTCCAAATTATGCATTTACTTGACCATCCAAATGTAGTTCAGCTAAAGCACTATTTCTTTTCAACCACCGAAAAAGATGAGCTCTACCTCAACCTTGTACTTGAGTATGTCTCTGAGACTGTCTATCGCATTTGCAAGTACTATAGCCGGATGAACCAACATATGCCTCTCATATATGTTCAATTATATACGTACCAGGTGAATGGTGCTGCCATATTTATATTTTGTCAATTGTTGTTTACTGCAGAATCATTTTGCATTCTGTATTTGTTCAAAATTGTTTTTTCTGAATTAATGTTTTGATGTTTGTCTTTTCTAGATCTGCCGTGCTCTTTCTTACATCCATCATGTTGTAGGAGTCTGTCATCGTGACATTAAGCCACAAAATCTGTTGGTAAGAGATTGTCTCATGTTATTAGCATGCTTAAAAGTTGATATTGTATTTCAGCATCTGTTATGCAAGGATGCATTTGAATTGTGATGTTAATGCTGCATAGATATGACATTAACAATATTCTGAATGTAAATTTGAGAAGTCTTGATATCTAAAGTTTGTGGTTAGAGATTTCAAACATGTTCTCCTTGATTGTTGACTCAGAACCAAGGTTGAAAGAATTATAGCTAGACTTCCATCAAACGATGTTTAAGTTTTTGGCTAACAACTGCCTCCTATTGTTCCATTACTGATTGAGGGTTAACAACTGCTGAGCGGATCAAGAGAAGCAAGTTTAATGTCAATTTTGCCATGATAGGCGCTTTTGGTGGTTAGAGTCATTTCCATGTCAGTCACTTTGTTATATTCTACTAAGATTGGTAATATCTCATTATGAAATATAAAATATAGGTAACCAGAGAAGGGTTTTGGAATCTTGCCATGATTTGTTGACGACATCTAGAGGAACATGAAAACCATTCTATATTGTCATATGTAGGTTTTGTATCTTCTCTGAGAAACTTATTTTATAATTTTACATTTTTTGGAAGGTGTACTATCTAATGTATCACTTCCGTTTGCAGTACCAAAGCATACAACCCCATACTAGGCATACCATACCGTACTGGTATTGGACTGATATGAGGTGCAAGGGTGTATTGAGTGTCAGATGCAGAAGCGACCCCTGTGTTGGGCATGCCAACACTATACCAATGTGGTACCAATATAGAGGCCAGTACTAAGATTGCGAACCTTGATCCCTTATAATGTATAGACGATTATATATTCTTCTTCAAGAAGACACATTGCATGCATTTCTAATAACCACTTAAACCTTTTTATTTGTGAATTTTATAAAAAAGGGGGTGGGTGTATCATGTACACAGTACTAATGCTGAGATCGGTATAGCATGGTATAGCTTTCCACCAATTTCATAACTTATGCACATTATAACCTATGTGTACAAACAGTCATGTATGCCATCTTATCTACAAAAAATGCAAGTGTGCTGCACTAAAATTACGCCATACAAAGAATGTGTCCTCAGTTTCCATAAGGTGGCATTGGCTAAACTTTGGTCGGCCATACGTCTGATACTTTTATGGATGAATGAAGGGTTGCAAGATTAAGTTAAGATTCTTATTACCCCCCAATGCTTCTTTAATTTTACCTCTTATTCTGATTGTTCATCATGGGTTCTTATTTGTCTTTTATTTTTTATGGTTCCAGAATCTTTTTGTTCATTAATAGTTATTTTATCTTAATGCCTTTCTTGGACCTTAGAAGTCATTGAATCTTACAATTATTGCAGGACCTAGCATTCTTAATGATCATGGATTTAATATACAAAAATTTTATATTGAATTGTATTCTCTAATTGAACTTTATTTGATGATTTGATTCATGTTGCAGGTCAATCCCCACACTCATCAAGTAAAGCTTTGTGATTTTGGCAGTGCTAAGAAACTGGTACATCATGTAATCTGTATATGCTTATGCTATGTGTATTTCTTAGCTCTGACATCTGATGACCCAATTGCAGGTTCCAGGAGAGCCAAATATATCTTACATCTGCTCACGGTACTATAGGGCTCCAGAACTCATCTTTGGGGCTATGGAATACAGCACCGCTATTGATATGTGGTCTGTTGGTTGTATTTTAGCTGAGCTTCTTATAGGGCAGGTAGACATTATGGTATTTAAGCTAAACATACTTTATTAATTTTCTTTCTTGAGATGTTTCAGCTGGTTTTCTTCTTAATTTGGATGTTGTGTGCCACAAGTTAGAGAAATATTCTTTTCTTTGTGTTGTGATGATTGAAGAATGTAATTTTACTTAATTGTAACTTTGTAGAGCTTGTGCACATGTGCTTAATTTATGTGATTTCAGGGTGTATTTAGCTTTGCTGATGATTTAAATTAATGAAAATAGAACAAGGAACCTAGGAATTATATCTATCAGACACTACATTGAATAATATCTTAAGTGCGAAAAGGCTTATTACCTTTTCCTTTATGTACAAGAATTCAAAGTAACTATATTCAAATTAAAGAGTCATTTTTTCTGGTAAAGTACTATATTGTCTAAAATCTTGGCATGACAACACCTTGCTAATCAAAATCTTCTACTTAGTGTGCCACCTACATGTGGTGGGAATATTGGATGGCTCATTGTTCTGACACTGCTAAGCATTTCAAGTTTTGTGAACACGATGTCATTGTGCATGTGTAGGTTCTTAACTAACACCCATGATTAAATGCAAGGTTTTTAATACTTGCGGGATAGCGGGGCATCCCACTATCCCAAATGCCGAGATAGGATGAGTTGGGAATTGGATCAGGACAAGACGAGACATCCACAATCCCGAGTGTTGGGATGTGGGGTGTTCCATTGCATGGGAAAAGCAGGACGATCCTGTCCCATGATATTTAAAGCCTTGATTGCATATATATGTAGCATACTATATGTATAGATAATGCACCTTGAGGTTCAAATACATCTTGAACATGTTAGTAGTTTAACAACAATTTATGGGAAGTGAGCGGTGATGTGTGATTAAGTATTTTAGAGTCAAACCTTTTAGTTACTTAGAGCAAAATTTGCATTTTGCCATACATTTGTACTTACTGTTGCTAATGTTGAGATCTTATCTCAGGAATCTCCTGATTTTTGACAAAGCTTTTGGTTGAAGAGGTTGGGAGATGTGGAGCACCAAAAGGATGCTAACACCTTTCTTTAACCTTTAATTTCCTCTCCTCCCTTTTTCCCCTTGAGACAAGGCTAATAAATTAAAAGATGGCAGGTTACAGCACATTTGTCATCATCTTTACTATTTACATGTGGGTTTTAGGATTGGAAAAGTCAGAGGTCATAATCTTGATTTGTGTTCCCTTCCATCTTCTTCACCTGAAATATACATTAAACCTTTTTTCCCTTTGCTTGCATTATTGTGCTGGCTTTCTCTCTAAGTTTTAATGATAATCATTATCAAGATTTGTGTTCCCTTCCATCTTCTTCACCTGAAACATACATTAAACCTTTTTTCCCTTTGCTTGCATTAAAGTTTTAATGATAATCATTATCCTAACATACTTTAATAGAGGGAATATTTTTTGAGGTTATAAAATGCCGCTTTCTCACACACACACACACAGAGATACATACATATGTATATATACATATGTATATGTATATGCATATGTATATGTATATACATGTGTGTGTGTGTGTGTAATGCAGCTTATCTATGCTGTATGTTTTGTTCTATGTAATTAGATGCTGTCCTTTTCTCCCATTTTTTTAAGATACAAACACTAGTTCTCCATGAAATAGGCATAAATTAAAAGTCCATGCTAGAGGTTCAGTGCCCTTATCGTGTACAGATTAGTGGTAGAGCTGGAGCTGCTAGAATGACGCCCATTGATTTGAAGTGGAAGACTGAAGGCAGAGAAATAGGAAGAGATATAAGAAAACCATTTTAATCTAAATAAATCATGGAGGCCATTAGTCTAAGTTAGTTTGAAACACACACATTTATACATTTTAATCTCATTGTTATATATCAGGGTGGTCCACCCTTATGATAACCTTTGCCTTGTTCAGCTTTCTTGGCTCTTTAGGAAACCTTAAATACCATTTCTGAGAAGTAGGGCTCATACTAGACTCAGATAGTTAAACTATTTTTTTTTTATTACCCAAACGGCAATTTGTATTGTAAAAAATATGATGCAAACTTGATTCTGCATCCATATTTTTTCTCTTTTCAAGTGGGTAGATTCTCTTATGTGGATTCAATGAAGGTGCTTCCATTTGTTTCGAAAATCTTTTCTAGAATGTCTTTTAATGATGTGGCACCATGTATCTATTTTCTGGTATGGTTTATGAAGTTGCTTTTTTCAACCCAGAAGCATGGGAGATTGAATAACTTGAGAAAAACCATAATCATTCCTTGTCAAAAGAAAAGGAAACCATGACAAAAGGGATAATCATATGCAGTCATCCTTTAGTGCCTTTTGTTTTGGCAGGGGACAGACCCAGTCGAGCTTCAAGCAAAGATAATCAAACCCCCAAACCCTCCTGGCACCGAAGATTAAGCACCAAGTATGGGGGGGTTCAATGCCATCTGTCCATCGACAACCTGATATATTCATATTAAAATAACAGACTTATTGGATATAGATAACTATCCTATTTTAACTCTTTTTTAGAAGCTCCATTGCTTCCTTGATTTTGCATGTAAAATTCCATCTCGAGCTTCATTTTTCCTCAATCACTTGCTTACCCTAAGGCAAATCTTTGGCCCACATCTCAAGCTCTACTGCTTCCTTGTTTTTACAAGGTCCTCCATTCATAAAAATTCAAGAATACACATCATGGGACTGGAACATCAATCCTTCTCCGTGAGTGGAAGACTCTGAAATTAATAGGCTAAAGCTCCATTTGGTATGCATTTACCAGTGAACAAAAATTGAGTTCATAAATGCACCACTTTTCAATCACGGAGCATTCTCTCACTAATACTTCTAGTTATGCATTTCTAAACCCCAACATTTGACTAATTTGAACCATTTTTGTGAGCTCTCTTAAGCCTGGTCATGAATTGGACATGGTATGTGAGTGGTATTTAATATGTAAAGATCTGAATTCTTCTATTGCATAAATGAAATGTCTTGTGGAGGTAAAATCTGGAGTATATAGGATGGTTGGTTGTTTTGAATGCTAGTTTCTCCTTGTTTGAGCACTTCGTTTTCGCTACATGTTCTTCTAGGATCATTCAGTTCTCTTATTGGGTCTTGCATCTTTTCTCATATTCTTGTGTACAATTGCCATTATGTCATGTCCTCTAGGTATTGTCAACCTTACTCTAAAACCATATAGGTGAAAGAACCAGAAGTATTTTAATCAAAAAAAAAAAAAAGAATAAGCAGCGTAGGTCAAAGAACAAATATCCTTTTCTAGGCTGTTATCCACTTATCCTTATTTAGCATGATGTAAATTGTGGATCTATGGACTATATATTACTCAGTTTTGTTACCATGCTATTATAATTAGTCAATTTTGTTTGTCTTTTATGTAGGTATTTGGTCTTTGATAGGTTATTTTTTGATATGAACATTTCTTTAATTACTCTTATTGCTTAACAAATGAATATAATGCAGCCTCTATTTCCTGGAGAGAGTGGTGTTGATCAGCTGGTGGAAATCATTAAGGTCTTATTTCCAGGACTACTTTCTGTATCTTTGTGCAATTCAGGTTTTATTCATCAGTTGAACTCATACCCAACTGATTGTTGTTGTTATGCAAGATATTAGGTACTCCTACAAGAGAAGAGATTAAATGCATGAATCCAAATTACACTGAGTTCAAATTTCCTCAGATTAAAGCCCATCCCTGGCACAAGGTCAGTAAGTGCATTGCATTAGAACTCATGCATCAAATTTAGATGATTAACTTGTCATGCTTTTGGTTTGCAGCTTTTCCACAAGAGAATGCCTCCTGAGGCAGTTGATCTTGTATCAAGGTTTCTCCAATACTCACCAAACTTGCGTTGCACAGCTGTAAGATATCTTTCACTAGTTGGTGATTTACCAACTCTTTGATGGCAATATTTTCTTTTTATGTTTTTATTTGATTATTTTAAAATTATAAAAAGATGAATGGTAATCTTTTGTAGATGTGCAAATTTGAAACCGGGCATATCACATTCATCTTCTTTAAATTCATTGTATGCTATCATATATGATGCTGCTTGGCTGTAGGTTACACTTAAAGTGGCTTGTAGTTAAATTGTAACTTGTTCCTTGTCCATTTTTGTGGATGATTTCTTTCAGTCAGTGTTTAAGAATATATAGTCCCTTCTTTTCCAATAAAAACAATCTTGGTATTGTCGAAAAACCCTATGAGGATATCATGTCCTGACATGTCTTATTAATAGTAAATATATTAAAATTATGACTATATTTTCCAATTAGTATATTTGAACATTTCATGTAGAATAGTTTCTATAGTTTTGTGTGATTGAAAAGATAAATAACTCAATCATAAATTTCTGTATGAATATCTTACCAACCAGCGATATATGGCATAATATCCATACGAAGAGTTATGATTAATGGCTACTATGTAGACATAAACGTTTAAAGGGATTTTTGAGAATCAGCAAGGGTTATGATCGCTTGAAAGTGGTAGTTGTTGACTGTTTGGTGGGAAAGACAAAATTTTTGTCGATGGATGTGACAATTCAGGAGACAGCAACTTTTTGGCAAGTGATGTGTCCATTCAAAGGTGCACCTAGTTGGCATATGAACATCTAGTTCTATCAAATAGAAAAAAGAAAAGAAAACATATAGGCACTTCATTCACAACCTCAAGGAATCATAAGTTTCTTAGAATGTTCACTCTAGAGAGCCTTCTGCTTAGAATTTCCTTCCTAGCATGTACTTTTTTTTCTTTTTTCCTTGTGATTGGAATTAAAATTGTTTCGTTCTGCTGAGCAGTGCACATTTAGAGTTTATTTGGAAGAGTTGGTCATTGAATTCAAGGGCAGCTACTCCAAGAAACCATCTGCATATAAATAAGGCGCTAGTAGGAAATCACTGTCTTAAGACAATTTTTGGCAATATTTTTTATCCAAGGTTTGCTGTCTTGGTATTGGACCTTGTATCAGTCCCATGCTAGTACATTGTTGGTATGCCTGATTTCTGGGTTGGTTTGGTGTACTGAGACTCAATATATGCCCCGATCTTGAGTCTTGCTTTGGTACTGATATGGTATGGTATACCCGGTAAGATGGATGCAGTATGCACTGATACGACAAACTTTAGCTCTGTCCTTTTGTTTTCATCCTATTTGTCCATTTAGTTCTCCAACCCCTTAGGACTGATAAGGCAACCTCAGGAAAGAGACATGGTAGGCTCAAGCCCATAGGCATGTGATGCCACTTAATGCAATTTAACCTTAAAATCCACCCTCCAAATTCCCTTGCTCATGGAGATGGTTAAGTTAAAATATATTAGGGGGCTAACTTGTGAATTTGGGAGCATTCTTGCCAATCAAAATTTTGTTAAGTGATTTGGTGAACAGATCATGCTCGTGAAAACCTTTTGGTTTATTGGGTGGTGAAGCAAACAAATGCAAGGACAAGTTAGTAAGGTGCAATCATATGATAAGATCCCTTTTCTGACCAAGGTTCATTGTACCACTATCGTACCAGTACCTTATTGCTATGGTATTATATGCTTAGTATGGTGTGATATAGCTCTCATATTGACATTGGGTCGGGAGATGCTTTTCCCATGCCTGGTCGTGGTACTGCCTAAATTGGCAGCATGGGTCTGTACCACATGAAAATTGGGAGAATCAGTTGATTCCACCTGCTATGGTTTGGGTTGGCCTCTAAAAAGGAAAAAAAAAATTGTACCAAACCTCGATATTGTATGGGTACTATACAAGTATAATACAATCTTTGAGTACAAAGTATATGGGTCAGTATGGTGGACCATGCCTGATTGAACAAAATTACAGATTGTGATTGTTGAAATGTCTATGATCTAATTTATATAGTTCATTCAAAAGAATGTTTGTTTTTGTTCGCAAGCTTGGCATGTTGCTAGGCAAGTGCTTTGTAGGTTGTAAAATAAACCCTAGAAAAATCTTCTCGATCTTATCATAACACATTTATCATATCAAAAATATAAATAGAATAAGATCCGGAAAATGATTTGAAAAGCACTTTCAAATATTTTATAAAAGAACAATCTTGGTATTTTTGCTCTATTTTGTGTCTTTTATATTTTATAAATCATATAAGATGGAATACATATATTTTCTTGATTTAATTTGGACAAATCTGATGCACCAATCATTCATTTAAAAAGTTCAATACTATTGATAATGCCCATCAAATTCATTAAACTTATTAAATGGATTAACCTTATTATATATCTCCATTGATGTTATCACAAAAGAATCCTCCAATTGAATTTTTAAGATTTTTTGGACAAATGTTACTTAAATCCAATAAAAAACTGTATCCATGTATTTACATGCTTCAAGCCTGAGAGATGTAGCTTGGTTACGTGAAACTCTAATTTGTTTCCCTTTCTATTGTTGAAAAGCATAAAATGGTTTAGATTCATTAAAAAATCCATCCTTGGATTCAATAATGCCATATACAAGTAGTTGTTCTAGTATTGTTCAAGGATAATGGTTTTAGGCCAATCGATATTTTTAAGAAATTCAATGATACGATGTATCCAACATGCAGGATCCTTGTTTTTCCATATTTGTATTGTACTTCAAAGGAAATTATGGGAGAAAAGTAATAAAATATAATGTTAAGCTGCCTTTGTTTGGCCCAAGCAAACATGATAAAACATTGAACTCTAATTCGTGACAATCATTAAATTTTTAGCTAAAATATCTACTTGGATTCCTCTTATATCAACTGAAAATTACACAAAAGTAATTATTAAACCCATAGAATTCCGTACCGGGCCGACTTGTCTGGTACACCTCATACTGTACTGTATCGGATATATACTGATACACCGAATCACCATGTACCGACACAGACGTACTGTACCATACCGCATATCGACACTACAGTGGATTTCACCGGTATGGCGTCTGGTACCAAGACGGCGAACCTTGATTAAACCTATATAAAAGATTTTTTTTTTTCGGTTTTAGTTTATTAAGGCCTTGGTTGGTTTGGGGATACTTTCAATCTTTCATTTGAGTTTAGTGGAATAACTTATGCAAATTTGAGGCTTCAGTGGACTAAATATATTCTTCCATCTTTCTGGAATACTTTTATCGAGGTTGCATGGATTAAGTAAGCAAAAAGGTTTTTTGAAATCCCCCTTTCTTACACCAACTGTATTTTGGAGCTTAAATTGTTGTTTGGTGGAATAAAGTGAGACAATTGGGGTTTATTCCAGTTCATCCTACATTATTCCTTAATTAACCAAGTTCAGATAACTGTTTGTTTTAATGTCTTAGTTACATGGCCTATTAGCTAGTCATATAACAAAAAAAAAAGAGGTTAGGACACAGAGGATAAAGGGTAGGTCACCTTGTCCGCCCCAGCCTTATTCACCTTTTTTTTCCTCCTTATTTCAACCTTTCTCCGCTTCCGTTCCTCCCTCCTCCCTTTCTCCATTTATCCTCATTCTTCATGCCATGGTTGTGTTCTCTCTCCCATTTACAGGATCCACAAAACGAATATGAACCTGTGAGCAGTGCCTCAGTGGCAACACTGCAGAGCTGCTGGCCTTCCCCTCCCCAGTTCTCCTGTCCGCATCATCGTACATTTAGTCAATGTACTTATGTTGTTTTTGTTCCAGCAAAAGCTACATGCTCCTGAGTTTTTACTAAAAAGGTATTCTGCTTGGAGGCTTACAACCTTCATGTGCAGAGGTCTAGAGTAGATAATTTGCAGTATAGCGTGGAGATGATTAATACAATATCTGATCACTATGTTCATGATGGTTCTCTATAACTGCAAAACATTGAATTGCAAGCTTAAACAAGGCTCTCTTCAACTTAATGCATCAAAATTCTTCACCTGATACAGCAGTTGTATTTTACAGCCACCAAATCATCTTTTTAAACAGTTAACCTTTCTGAATCTCTTATGCTTCAAGAACCACTGGAAATCATCAGAATCGAGTTCAACCATGAGGGTGACAATAGTTATGCACGGCTTGCTTTGGATAACTGCAGGTCTACCAACTCCAAGGGGCATCTGGCCATTCAGATACTGATTATCTTATGGGCTCTCAAGGGTGTGTCAGGCTCCATTGTGTGCAAATTATACCACTTGGACTAGTGACGAATTATACCGCTTGGGCTAGGCACCTGAGGCCTCTGCAACATTTGTTGTAAACAGTGATATACTTAATCTTGCTGCACAAGCTGAAGGCCAATGTGGGAGTCGCTGGCTTTGGGCAGTGCTGTTGAAGTCGCTGGCTCATGGGATCACATCATCGAATGCCAGCACCTTTCGTGGAGAGACCACAGCATTGGTGTGAAAGAGGGAAATGAGATAGAGCAGGAGATTAGAAAGGGAAGAGGAAGTTAGGGGAATGGATGCATGGAGGAGAGGGGAAAGAGGGGAGCAGGCGATGGAGAGAAGGGAAGGAGATGATGGATGCATGGAGGAGAGAGGAAAGAAGGGTGTTATTTTTCTCATTCTGCCTTGGTGACCAGTCTTTCTTGGAAGGCCCTGCTATAGAATCCCCCTCCTCTCGCCCTCTTCTCTCTCCACCCCTGTGTATATGCGCTTGCATGCTTTGGGATTGATGCTTTGAGTTACCAATAGAAACATAAAAAGAAAAGGTAAATGAAGCAAATTCATGTGCAGATAGGACTCACTATTTCTAGGCATTTGACTTTTGAACCCACACTCGCCAGACGATATTACTTCCTGTCTGCATATTTGAAGTGGCTTACTGCATGTATTTTAGCTGCATACAGTGAATGACTGTCTCTACTTTTTCATCTGATTTCAGATTTTTTTGAAATTGTAACCGGCTTAGTTTGAAATTTACTGTCTGTAAAAGATATTGAGGCTAAAACCATTCTTGATTCAAGCTCAATTTGCATTTTTTTTTATTAAGTTGTTTATGCCTGGTGTATTGTATTTATTATACCATTATTTGCTGTGGGACGGGCTGTTGAATTTGTATAAAAACATCGGTAACACAATGGCTGCTTCTCAAATTAAAAGCTTAAAAAAATGATATATTTGATACTAGTTTTTATGTATGAATCCTCTGCAGTTAGAGGCCTGTGCCCATCCATTCTTTGATGAGTTGAGGGACCCCAACACCCGTCTGCCAAATGGACGCCCCCTCCCCCCTTTATTTAACTTCGCACCGCAAGGTAAAATATTTTACAACCATTTTTCCTTGATCATTATCTCACAAAATGTTCCAAGTTCATTCTTGTGTCTTGCAGAGCTTAAAGATGCTTCTCCCGAACTCATTCAGCGCCTCATTCCCGAGCATGTAAAGAAATAAATGCATGAAACAGCATCCAAGTGTTCTGGTGTTAAATCTTCTGGACAGCATCCAAATGTTCCATGATATATCAAGCATGGAGCCCAGAAGTGCCCGATCAGTTTCTGATTTTATCAGAAGAGAGGAAGGGTTAGGGAGGGGGATATTCATAAACAGTCAAATCTTTGCACCAAGGCAGATCTTAAGATGACTTTCGTGCACATAGATAGGCATGCGATGATCTGGCTTTTGTCCGTCTATATTTAAGTGTAGTCTCTATGAGGCAGGTAGCTCACGTGCCAGCTTCTGTAGCCCCGGACATAATGTTGCAACACTGCTGATTTGTTGAAATTTTATGTAAATGTATCGGTGAAGATTTTCAAATGTTTTTTCTGAGAACTAGATTCTGTGCTGTTTCTGTCTTGGTTTCTAAATGTGGAGTGTATTCTAGGTATTTTGGTTAAACGTGGAGCGTATTCTAGGTATTTTGGTTGAGGACAGTAGGTAATTTCAAATATAAAATGTGTTCATCAGCAGTCTCAAGGTTTCTTTAGTGTGATACTTGGGAGGACTACTGAAAAGTGCATTTGTATCTTCAGGTAACCAGGTACAATTCATAATCACCACTCTGCAGTTGTTATCTTACTAAGTGCTGGTCAAGGATTTGCTCATCTCATGGAGATCTCTAGGCAAGGACTTGAAAAGGGAGTTGAGGTGTCCAGGACTCTTCTCGACGAAAGGAAGCAAACTGAAATTTTATTACACCTTCCCATCATTGCCAGGAAGTTGGCCTTGAGGTCTGCACTCGGGTTGCAGGTTTCCATTAAATACATGTGTCGGTCAATCCCATTTTCTTATGCTCTTTAGATGTGGTGAAGTTCCATCATGTCAACCTTGTTATCGAAGACACTCATAGGGTCTTTGGTAGAGATCTGCGTCAAGCTCCGTTGCATGCAGATTGAAGTAATACTTGTCTCTTATGCAGCTGTAACAAGACATTTTCCAGGACTGTGCTCGGCTTGAGCAACCTTAGCGTGGGCCTGTCATTTTATGTTAAGGCTTCCGTACACCCTGATGTGGGCATATCCTGGCTGACCTTGATACTGTCTAAGGTGGACAAGTTCGGCCTAACCGACCTTGTATTGGATATAGATGATCTAAAACCACGATCACATCAGCTTGTGATAGCCAGCGGTGGTTATGCTCACAATCATTATCGTGAGGATAAGACTTTCAAAATCATCTGATGATATTGCTAGTTGTTGTGGGTGATCTAAGCACATTCTCTATGCATCGTAAAAATGGCCATCGATTTTCCCCGTAGAGGGTTCTTAGATGAGACTTTTGAATCTTTTTGAGAATTTTCATTCTCTCTCTTTTTTTCTTCCATTGAATAATAAATTCTAACTGATTTGAGCATCGAAAGATCTTTGATCTTAGTTCACTTTGATTCTATCAATCTCAGCTTGATCTTGCATTCAACAGCAACACATCTCATGCAGTTGGCTTCCATGCTTTTCAATGGCAATCGCTCATCTGGCTATAGTGCCATGAGATGGGATAAGCACATCAGAGATGGTACACTACATGAACTACTTCACCTCTGAGCAAAACTCTATGCTGTCCCCAATGGGCAACTCGTTCCAAAAGGATGAGATGCACGTTTCATCAATGGTAAGTTATGTAGGGCCTATTCACTTATCAAAGCTTCGGTTCCACTTGCATATTCTTAATAATACCAGCTTTCCTTTTCTATACCTTATGAGCAATAGCAATTTCAATATGATTTATTATATTAAAACACTCAAACCATAAGGTTGAGCACTTGAATAATTATGATTAATAGCCAAGGGCACATGCTTCAGTTGCAGGCGCCCGATAGGCAGAAATTCTATAGGACCACCGCTCAACCTTTAATATAAGATTTGCTGATTGATAAGTTTCATTAAAACAGATGAACAAAAAACCCAATGAAAGGCTCCTACGAAAGCAATTTTTTGGTTATTTTTCATAAAATCTATTTTTTACCAAAATTTGCAAGTCATAAAACCCAATAATTGAGTTTTATAAAAATATCTATTCTGTAAAACATATTTTTCATAAAGCATGTTTTACAAAGAATCATGTTTTATAAATATCTTTTTTAATAAAACTCACTAGCAAACAAACAATACCTAAGGGTTTTTCATTTTGGCATGGTTCTTTCTGCCGTGTTTACCAAACTAGAAAGCTGGATTACTTGCATTTCTCATAAATCCCAAAAGAAAAAAAAAAAAAGAAAGGAAAATGAATTCTCAAAATGATAAGAAAATATCCTCCATCCATATATCCTCTTATGAGCATTGCATATGGCACATGATTTTATTATTTACATATTTTATTATGTATGTGCATATAATGCACATGTCATTCAACTAGTCGTGTGAAGAGAGGAGGATCTATTAATCCTGTCACCAAAGACTTCTAAATTCTAACCCACCAAACATATTCTAGGTTCGCTTGATGGTAGTGAGAACGACATGATATCCTCAGAAGATAATGGTGAGAATGTAATAAAATATGTTTGCCATCCAATGGGCCAAGCCGTAGGCAACTTCCCATCTCATGTGCACTGGCATTTCTTTACATTTAGTCACATCAGAATGACAGAAGGTACACATAAATTCCAACTCGCACCAAAATTTCAAACTTAGGCTAAATCGGCGTCGAACTCCATAACTATCTAATCATCGTTTTTTTCATATTTTATTAAAAGAAAACTCAGGTACCAATCGTTTACAAATTCTGTGGATTAATTTTCAATATTTTGAAGAAGCTGTCTATTACTACAATACAACATCATCAGCAACAGGAACTTCTGAAGATTTGGTCATACCAACATTTTTCTAAGGACATGGAAAGCTATCATCATTCTTTTCTTCTTTATATATAAACATGACACGTATTTAGGGTGGAGATGGCAGGTGTTGACCATCATACCTTTTTTTTTTGGGGAGGGGGGGGGGGTGAAGACCGCCATGCCACTTTCAAATTTCAATACGATAAGACAACGTGGCTGCGGCCATGTGTTTTGCGTTTTGAAATTTTAAGTCGTCCGGCAATAGCGAATGAAAAAAAAAAAACAATGTATGAAAGAAGACGTAATGTTAGGTAGTCTGATGCAACTACTAGGAAGGACTCTCATTAAAGATCTTTGCCAGGGTCTTTTAGCGATTCTAATCTTTCTGTCTCTCTTATATAAATAAGGATGAAAAATCCAAATTGATTTCATTCAGTCTGTTGGAAGAAATGTAATAACACTAACTACTACACTAGCTGTAATCTCTCTCTCTCTCTCTCTCACACACATATATAGAGAAATGAAAGATCCAAATTGATTTCATTCAATCAGTTGGGAAAAAAAAATATAGTAACACTACCTACTGCATTAGCTGTAACCTCTCTCTCTCTCTCTCTCTCTCTCTCTCTCTCTCTCTCTCTGTGTCTTGTATATATATATATAAAGATGAAAGATCCAAATTGAATTCATTCATTCAGTTGAAGACTATGGTAAGCTGACTACTGCACTAGCTGCCACGTGGTGCGATCCTTTCACAAGAAGCAGTCTAATTGCCCAAGAAGTGATTACCTTCTTCCCATCTGATGTCTTGTGATAAGATAATATATTAGCTTGGATGTGGCCATTAGCTTGAACTATGTGTAGGAGCCCATGTGCCTTCACAAGCCCAGCATCAAGAATTAATCGATCTCTCTACTGCAACCATGTGCACAAAGGTCGGTATAGGGGAACAAAAAGGAGGTCAAAGCATGCTTCACTTGACGTCCTTATCTATTCCATCTAGTGCCGTGGTATTTGGAATAGAGAAGCTCACGCCATCTCTGAGTTATTCCTTCGAGGGCATAAGGTCATAGAATCATCGAACAGATCAATGATTCTCTCTCCCAATATTTCCCAATCTACAACAAAAATAATTTTGAGCAGCAAATTACTTGTAGTATTTTTTATTATATGCCGCTAAAATCTTTTTTTTACTGTATTTTGATAAAAATACTGCTATCTTTCAATAAATATTTTTTATTAGTATTATTTTATCATTAATATCACTATAAATTTATATTTTATAATATTTTATTATAAATATCGCTATAAATTTATATTTTATAATATTTTATTATATATACTGCTATAAATTTATATTTTGTGGTAGTTAGCAAATATATCGAGAAATAATATCATAATTTATAGAATTTTAAAAAATTATCATTAAATTTAAATTATTAAATTTATATAGAGCTTGATTTAGTTATACTGATATCATAAAATATGTTATTATATATATATATATATATATAATTTTTAAAGAAAAACTTATCAAATGAAATGCTCATCAACTACTTGCTACATGGGAACCAATAACAGAGAGTTTTTTTCCTTTTTGCTTATTCTTTTTGTAATAAAAATAATAGTGCTGTAGAATAATGAAAAAAAAAACAAAAAAAGGAATCACACAACTGAGCCGTGGTCATCTTACCATTTATCGAACCACTTCTATTGTTTTATGTACACACTATCTAAGATGGAAGCAATATGAATGCTACTAGAAACTTTGGGTGCAATTGTGGAAGCACGGCTAGTATTTCCATTGAGTCGACGTAGAGGAGACTTCTACCAAAAACAAACTCCTAAAATGATGCAAGGCATCTGCTGAAAATCTCAAATTTCTTGGCAGCTGTGAGATTAGCTAGTTCAAGTTTTCGTTCGGATAACCAATGGAATTCTAATTTTTCGACACAATTTCTTTATTGGTTAGATCAAGGAAATTTGTTGGTAAGATTCAATGTCGTAATCTTTGAGAAGGGGGAGAAAAGGTTATAAAATTTGCATTACCATTTCTCCCTCAAAAGAAAATTACCATCTTGTTTTGGTGATATTTGATTTACATTTTAAACGTGGTTAACAATTAGTGCATATGGGTAGGTTAGGAAAATTGATCCAAATAGGGCACTTGTCTTCCCTGTTGTATTGGATTAACTTTCACTTCCTTTGGCTGGGATCCGGAGGGGGGTGTCTTTTTTGTGCCTTAATTGTAAAGTTTTTGCTCCGCATTGCGTTAGCGAGTGAAACTCTGCTTCTCCGGCTACCTTTAATAATAAGTTGTATCTACAACCAAATAGTTGATTATATTAAATAAATATATATTATTCTATAATTGATAGTTATTAAGTTAAAAAAATTTAGGGCATATTTGATTTGTGATCAAAACCAAAATTAGAATGGACAAGAATGAGCATCGGAACGACTATATCCTTCAATGTATTTGATTTGTTATGAAAACCGTAGTTGGAATTAGAATAAAATTTGAATCTCAGGAAAGAATAGAGATTGGAGTATTTCTATCTCCCTATTTATTAAAAATTCGAAATACAAATAGAACTCCTTCCAACAATATAGTTAGAACATGAGTCATCTATTTTCATTTCAGAGTCCAACTCTCTCCAATCAAATATATTCTCATTGTATATGTACTGACTTACATGATTTATAGAATTGAAAGTAAATTAATTTTTAATTTTAAAATTATAATTTTTTTTTTCTTCTCTTTTTGGTAAGGACTCACTTCTTCTTTGAGGTTTGGGGGGGTTTGGGGGGTGGGGTGCGGTAAAGCCCCATTGACTCACTTTTTTTTTTTTTTTTTCTCTTTTTGGTAAAGACTCACTTTCCAATCTTTGATTGCCTGAAAACGATTCAAAGGTCCAGCAGCCACGTTTTCTGCCCAGTACCTAGTTTACCAACTGGGACAAGCAAAACCCACGTGTCATACGAATACCTCTTGACATCCACGACGGATGGACGAAGAGTGAGATCACAAACCACATAAAATATTTAACAGGATTCTTGAATCTGCCTGCCAGAAACACAGGATTCTTCAAGGTGGCCAGTTACAAATATTAAGTAGGTTGGGTTAGGAGACCTATGACCGTTCCAGCGGGGTTGTTACTTTGGCGAAGAAGCAAACTCTAGCAAGCAAGCAAACATTAAAAGGAAAAAAAAATACGAAAGCTGTGGGATATGCAACTGCGTACATAAAAGCCATCCACTCCTAAGATGTCATATGCATATATTTTTCAATAATTATGATAAATGAATTTTAGAAACCTATTAATTAAAAATAAAAATATATTTATTAGATGAGGATGACGTAGAAACGTCAAGGATACAATTTTTTTTTAATAATTATATAGATGAATTTTAAAAAATTATCAATTAAAAATAAAAATATATTTATTAGATGAGGATGACGTAGAAACGTTTCACTTGCGCCGGTATGTAGCTATTAAACCACAACTTGCCTACCCCTCTTTGCATGCTCAAACCCACTCCTAGTCACACCCTTCTAAATTGAAAGAAAAAAAAACAAAAAAGACCAACCACCAGCCGTTCCCTTCTCGGCCGTCGCCGAAAGAGACGTGGTGACCTCATCGAAGGGGAAAGCACTTCCGTGTAGGCGAAGCTTAAACCGTCACCCTCCCCGACGTCGGTTAGCGGGTCCGCGCTCCTTTCCCACACGGCGTGACCTCGAAGGCGAGACCGCGCGATATAAAGCCACGGCTTGCGTGGCGGAGGCAGGTAATGCGTCACGGCCTGGACGGCTGAGAACTGTCGGCGTCTGGGATCCGATGGGGAACTCGCTGGGGTGCTCGGCCTCCGGCGAGCGGCTGGTCTCGGCGGCCAGGGATGGCGATCTGGTGGAGGCCCGGATGCTGCTGGAGTTTAACCCCTGCCTCGCTAAGTACTCCACTTTTGGTGGCCTCAACTCCCCACTCCACTTCGCCGCCGCCAAGGGCCACAACGAGGTCCCTTCTTCTCGCTCTCTCTCTCTCTCTCTCTCTCTCGCTCGCTCGCTCGCTCGCTCGCTCGGTCGCAATAAAGTTCCGATTTTTCTCTTTTTGAAGTTTTTCCCCACCATTTGTTGATTTGGTCTTTCGATCGTCTGATTAGATTGTTATGCTGCTGCTCGAGAAAGGTGCCGAGGTGAATTCGAGGAACTATTGTGGCCAGGTATCTAAAGATCAATTCTTTTGCCCATCAATTTTGAATCGCCCTCTTTTCGGATCTTTAGATGCTTGAAGTTGTGCATGTTTATGTGTGCGTTTTATTTTTATTTGATTCTGTGATAAAGACGGCGTTGATGCAAGCTTGTCGGCATGGGCACTGGGAGGTGGTGCAGACTCTGCTGCTCTTCGGAAGCAATGTATGTATGAATTCATGAATGTGTTAGTGTTTTCTTCGTAGTCTAACCTCGTACGATTGGAAAATTAGAATCTTTTTGGTGTGTGGAGTCATTTTGAGAAATGTTTTTGTGGGATTTTGAAGGTCACCAGAGCCGACTACCTGAGTGGCAGGACAGCGCTCCACTTCGCTGCAGTGCATGGGCATATAAGATGTATTAGGCTCCTGGTCGCCGACTTTGTCCCAAGTGCTCCCTATGATATGCCGGCTTTGTCGAAGCATGGAGGAGAGAAGGGGAGCGGCAAAGGCTGCAGCCCTGATTCCTCTTTGGGGCGTAAATCGTGCGTCAGTCTTTGTTTTAATGCTTGCATGATGCCTTACCAAGCCCTGATATCTGAAAATTTCGTTAGAGTTATTGGTGTTTTATTTGTTGCAGTGCGCTCTTGAGGTTTATAAACAAGCCAGCAGATGGTGGCATTACGGCTCTCCACATGGCAGCTCTAAATGGGTATTTTGATTGTGTACAGCTGTTGCTTGATTTAGGTGCCAATGCCTCGGCAGTGACATTTCATTACGGCTCAACAATGAATTTGATAGGTATTCTTGAATTTTTAGGATACCGGGTACTGTTTGCTATTTGTTTACAAAGCAATGGTTTTTACTCTCATGAATGTGGCAGGGGCTCGAAGCACTCCATTGCATTATGCAGCTTGTGGAGGGAACCTTAAGTGTTGCCAAGTAAATCTGCTTGTACTCTTCTTTCTGTGAACGTAACATAAAATATCATCTTTATGTAAAACATCATCTCCATTATCTCTAAGATACATGACTTGTTTTGATGTTTTTAGCTGTTTGACTTGAATCTATTTCTTTGTACAGATGCTTCTTGCTAGAGGTGCCAGTAGGTTGACGTTAAATTGCAATGGGTAAATGCTACTTCTTTGTAAATTAACGTTAACAACCTTTGTAACCATCTCTTCTTACAAATGGGTTCTTTTTTCCCTGATGCTTAAAACAATAATATTTTTGTTTTGTATTTTTTCAGGTGGCTTCCACTTGACATTGCTAGGATATGGAGACGTGACTGGCTGGAGCCATTACTATCACCCAAGTCTGCTTCAGTCATACCAACATTCCCCCCATCAAATTATCTTTCCTTACCTCTTATGAGCATACTTAATATAGCAAGGTATAATGGTGGTCATGTATATTTGTCCTCTTGCTTACGACTTTTCACTGAAAGTAGCATTCTTGTCAGGTATCCTGTTCATTTATGATTCACAAGTTACTTCTTTTGCATATATTATCTAAGAGAGGCACTAGATCAATTTTGTTCTGTCCATAAAAAAGTTCATCATTGAGCAACTTAGGTTGAAAACTGTTCGCTTGACATCAAGTTGAATCTGCTGGAACAAGTGTGGCATGTTACCCTTCCTCAAGAAATATGACATCTTCCAGTACAATTTCAGTTATTTATCAAAATTATGGATATCTGTTATGGCTTGAGTTTGTTGCATCATACATTCATAGAGTAATGAAATTAAGATCCTGAGAATTTGGAGATATTTTATTGAAAATCATGAATTGATGGTAACAAATGAAGCAATTGTCATAGGTATTGTATGTTAAACCAAGGCCAAAATTGGTTAGTGTTATATGGCTTTGAAGTTGTATCTTGAGGAGCATTTGAGAGCATGTGGGTTAGACAAAATTGTTTTGACCAAATTCAAAAGGAGAGAAGAACCTATGTTCATTTGATCTCTAATATGCACCTTTTGAAATGCACCCTCCTACCCTTCATGTTGGCCTTATGTGCATTGTTGCTTCAAGTGGAACCCGTGCATTAATTGCAAAGGTGCGCTCCACATAGCTTCTAGGTGAGAGGAACCTCTATTTCTTTTTGAAAGTATCCATAACAAGCCAATATGGAATTTATGTATTTCAGCTTTATTTTCCATTCCGAGGGGATGGGAAAGATGATCATGAAATTATTTTCCCTTTTAGAAGAAGCGGAAGTTATGGTGATAAGAGTTTTTTCTTAAAAATTAAATAAATATTAGTTCATGATATGAGGTGAGCAAAAGGAGTTTGTGGATGTTGAGATTAGAATGTGGACTTTCCTAATATGCTTTGGAGGCAAGGTTTTAAGTTTGAGATGGTGTAGCTCATATCTCTTTATTCTTTTTTTTTCTTTTCCAAACGTATAAGGTTAAGAACAATAGATGATTCAGGCTCGGGGTTCTGTGCTGGCGAGCTTGAAAATTTTGTAATTGAATTTTAGTTTATTGGATGATTATAGACTTGTAGTTAACTATTTATGAATTTTGAGATATGGATTTTGGATTTAGATGCTCTATATTAGTATTGGTTTAATTAATAATTTGAATGGATCCTCTTTCTTACATTTTATTTATGATGGATCTTTTGTTCTATTTACGATTATGAATGTTGGCTTCGTGTTATTATAGGCTGCAACCTTCGGTAGCATGACTGTGTTATATCCTAGATTTAAGACATGACATTTTAGACAGGAGGTATCTCAGCTATCCCATCCTATCTTGTTTCTGTGAGAGAACGGAAGCGGGACTCCCAAACCCATCCAAGTGGGGAGAGAAGAAGAAAGAGAAAAGAAAGAAAGGGAGGAAAGATGTAGAAAAGGGAAAAGTGAAAGGAGAGAAGAAAATGAAAAAGAAAACAAAGAAAGGAAGAGAGAAGAAATAGAAGAAAGAAAACTAGGAAGAAAGGAAAGAGAAGAAGTAAAGAAAAAAAAGAAATAAAGGAACGGATAAGAGAGAAAAAGGAAAGGAAACAAAAGAAGGTAGAAGAAACAAGAAAAAAAGGAAAGAAAGAAGCAAAAAAAGAAAGGAAAGTAGAAGGGAGGAGAGACAGAGGATATCTATCGGGATTGGTAACTAAGATTGCTACTGGGATGGGGTGAGACATCAGAGCATCCTGTTCTATGGGGAAGCTGGACACTATCGCCCCATGGGATTTAAAACTTTGTTTCAAGGATTGGCCAAATGCTCCATAATGATCTTTGGTCATCATAGAATGCTATAACCAAAATGGCACATTCCGCATCAGTTAGGATTCTTTAAGGATTTTTTGTGGAATATAATATTTTACTTTTCAAGTTCAACATTTTGGTGACAGTTACAATAACTGAAAATAGGAACCGTGCAGAGATTTTAGGGAGAGAAAGACTACCATATAAATCTTGAGAAAGAGACACCACCTTGAATTTTGGTAGGAGATTATAAAGATGTTATGATCTTTGGGGACCTTGGCTCTGGCCATGACCTCCTTGGATCCATCTCTCTTATGCATACCATGTTGGAAGGATTATTTGTCCGGTATTCTCTGATGGTGAACATGCTTCCATTTTTTGAGGACCTAGGTCATTAGATTAGATTTGATCCTATACATGATCTGGACGTGCAAAGTTGCAAAATTGCATATCAAATCTTGATTGACTCAAAAATCTTGATGTAGAAAAATCAAAATATCATGCTAGCTTGATGCTTTTTATTTCATTCTTGGAAAGCAATCCTTGATTATGATCTTCTTTGCAACTCCTAGAAATGCCTCAAGTCCAAGCTACAATTGTTGAATCCTAGTACATAAAGTTGTGCAAGTACATGCCTACTTATGAACCTAAATAAATTTTCAAAATTGGTTCTAGAATTTGGATCTGAATCGAGTCAATTGGGGCTTCAAGAAACAAGACCTGAAATCTTACCAAGCTTGCAATTTCAGATTTTGCTGAATTAGAAGAGAAAAACTTGATTTGAAGTAATAGAACATGCACAAAGATGCGAATCAATGTCCCCAAGTCGTGACTAATGAATTTATTAATAAAAAGCTTTCACTGCCAATCTCATTAATACCATCAAAGTTTCTTTTAACTAAAGTTCAGGTATTTCAATCACTTCTTGTTTATAAACATCAAGCGGTCATGAAATGGACAAATTTTCTCCATTTTCATAGGATGCATGTGGGCTAAATCATATTTACAGTTTGAAGAGTCAGTTTGAAAGTATCAGACCTGTAAATTTAGTGAGTTGACAGGATTGAAAAGTGACCAGGAAGCATTTGAAAGATAATAATATAAACAAATTATTGCATCTTTGGGTATATTCTTACTCATCATTTTCTTTATGAAAAACATGGTTGAATTGCCGAAATATCACCATTTTTATATCTGAAAATTCATGATTATTAAGTTGCCAAGTATTCTTTTGTTGGGGGTTCTCATCTTATACATCAAGGTGGTTTGCAGGAAATCAGGATTGTAATCAAGGATCCACAGATCGATTTTTAGTGTCAAATCTTGTAGAAGAAGGTTTTATTTCAACAGAATCATCGTAATTAGATAGGTCAATCATCTTTAACGACCTTCAGGTTAGTCTGAACGAAGAGTAATCTTGACATGGAAACACATGAATGACAAAATCTTATAATACAATATAAATAAACTTTAAAAGGGTTGTCTTGTTCATTTAAACTGGTCTTGTACTGCCTAAATCAGTTTCGTTATATGCTACTTTCTTTTCTTTTTCTTCCCTTCAGTGTCAAAAGCATTATATATGATAGTGAGTGCAGTTTAGTCTTGATCTGCGAGGTGTTAAGATTTGTTCAGGGTTGAAAATTTGAATTAAAACTAACACATCTGCTCTACAAACCAAGGTCTGCTATCTCGGTATCGGATACTGTATCGGTACTTTACTAGTTTGGTACTGTATATATCCTATGCTGAAATAGCTTCCAAACCATATTTCTCAATTTTTATCTCGGTACATCTTGGTACAGATTGGTATGCCTCGGTATGACACAATACACCTCGGTACGAGTGGTACGGGGCTTGTACCAATCCGAAGTGGGGTTTTGTACTACTTGTCTTCCGGTACATAATGGGGCGGTATGGCAGACCATGCTACAAATTCTTTTCTTTTATACTGTGTCTGACTTTGACAAGTTAGATTCAATATAATTCATTATTCTAGACTGGTTATGATCAACTCAATTCGATATAGTTTTGCTAAAAGCGTGCCTGCAAATTTTGGAAGTGAATGTTTTGAACTCAAGATTGACTTCCAAATTCTTGGTACATGCTAGGTTCAAACTGAGTTGCAAATGTTGTGGGACTTTTTTCTTGTTGTAATCTTCATCACATGTAAATTCATAAAAAAATAAAGTTATGACTCCTTGTGAACAAGGCGACTTGATACCCAAAAATGTCAAAAAGACAGTTACCAGAATACTTTAATATATTAATTTTAAGTTAATAGAGTACCTAGTTCCTATTAATCATCAACTAAGATAATTATGGTGCCAAATAGTTAATCACATAACATGTTAACCATCAGTGATATTCTTTTGGAGATTCTTTTGAGTTTGCACTAAATAGTAAAGGGCTAATTGCAATCAGCCAAGCATTTATATTCTGTTTGTCACTCCCATTTTTGGTACATGAGAAAATGGTTTTAGTACATTTTGCATTCAAAGAAGATTCAGAACAAGAGCTTAGCAAGCAGCCAAGCAAAAATTAATCAATAAATTATGCAAAAATAAGAAATGAAATAGAATGCTGATTGAAAGAGTTGCTAGGAAGTTATCTAGACTACCACCCACCATCAGTTTTCCGACTTTTTTGTTCCGGCATTTCCCACTTTTATGTACCATAGTAGCCTTCTGAACCAATTTGGAATAATCTGATCCCAGCTAATTTTGGGTCAACTTTGTAGGAATTAGTACTAAATTTTATCTCCAGCAGCTTTTCACACTAGTTTGTCTCTTCTCCTTGTTCTTTCGAAGTTTCTCTCAAACTTATGGTACTGGAGCACTTGAGCACCATCCATGTACATCTCACTAAGCCATTCCATCCATTCAAATTTGGAGAGACAACATCCCTTTTGTGGTGAAAATTGATGTGATACATGCAGATGAGGATGAGTGGGTGTAGCACAGAAGAAAAAATCAAGTATATGGAGACAATAGATCAGGTGCCCTGGAAACACAGATCAAGCATTAAGTGAACAATGTATTAGAGTGCGTGAGTGGCTGAGATTAGGTGCCTTTATATTAAGCCCATCTAGATCAGAGATCATAGCTTTGTCTAGTGTAGAAGGCATGGATTAAGAGATTAAAGAGGAGGGATAGGTGTTCTAGAGAATAAAGGACAGATTTGGTTTTCTATTTAAAGAATATGCCGCACAAAGTCAATGGTGCTAGCATATATGCTAGATCAATCTCTATCTTTTCAGTTTGCATCTGAATTATACATTAAATATTGCATGTTTACAATTGTCAAGTTGACATAAATTGCCACTGATCAGATACAAAAATAGTCAATGACATTTATTTAATAATTAGTTTATTAATTATCTCTTTCTTAAGAATCAACAAATAAAATTTCTATGAAAAAGCTCATCTAGAATTTGGGTGTGCTTATATTATTTATGTATATTTGACTATTATAACTATCCAATGATACATATATAGCAATAACCATCATATGGCATCTCTCTGCAGAGAATGTGGGTTGCAATCCTCAACAGCCTCTTCTGATGATAGCGATCTCTGTGCTGTTTGTCTGGAAAGAGCCTGCAGTGTAGCAGCTGAAGGTAAGACTGAGACACTCCCTCCCAACCCTCCACCCAATTATTATAACTCTGAAGTCATGAATTATCTTATCTCCTCTTTTACTTGTTGTAGTAGGCCAATGGTAACAAATGTGTGATCCATGTTATAGACACATAGCGGTGTGTAGTATCTAAGTTTGTATTACTGGGATATCTGACTTATCCACTTCAAAGAGATTTTGTTTTTTGCTTCACATCAGAAAATCCAGCTGCCACAAGACAACAACACTAGCGGTGGCAAATGATCATGAACTTTTAATGATGAACATGATTGGACAATTTGATACTCAAAAAGATCAGTGCATAAGTTTTTTCCCATTGTATGGTTAGTACGCATGCTTATAAGCATATCTTGGGAGACAAGAATTCCAAGAGGCATGTAACACATTACTATGCTAATGATGACAAACGTCATATATACTGTTATAGTGTAAAATATATTATATAATGTGTAATTATATATATGTATGTATGTATGTGCGTTAGGATTGCAGCAGAGTAATAGACTGAAACATTAAAGAATAACATTTACAGCTCGTAAGTTGTGTAATAATGGATAAACACTACCTTGAAACCACCCCACAACCTCTATAATAAAATAAAGTAGCTCTTAGTAAATCATACATAGTATGTGGACATAGGAGCCGCACCGTGTGACGTCATATAATAGTCAAATATCTGCAAAATGTGGTGTAGCAGTGAGAGAACCATGGTTGTGAGAGAACTATGGTTAGATAGTGATGGAAGACATAATAAGTCAATCCTATTATCTCATGTACATTCATATGACATTAATTTGCTAGAGTTTGTATAGTTCTCGTTTGTGTTGAAAACTGAGAACTTTATGCGTAAAGAATGAACCGCAACTTAGTGAGGTGTTAGAATCTGATGAATAAAATGCATGGAAGAAACACTAGTGAAAGGAAGAGAAAACTAATGGATCTATAAGATGGTAGGTGTGTTTGCATTTTATGGAAACATCAACTTATGGAAGAAAAGATTACTAAATATAGAATCCAGTGAATGGAAAGGCTAATTGGTTTGTGGTGTTTGGTATGATGGAAATGTTATGAATAGTGTTAAGATCGTCTAGAGAGCAAGAGAATTTCACTAGATATAGTGGAGGTCAATATACAGCATTTGTGAAATTCTGGCATTTATTGCACTCTTGAGAGAAAGAAGGGGAGGAGAAGCTTGTGGTGACTCAGCATTAAAGTTACTAGGTGATAGTGGAGGAGGTTTACATTCTTGAACAAATGTTGGTGTCAAGATTAATAATTGATGATGGCAATGTAGAAAGTTGGATGCTGGTGCTAGAGGATTGTTGTCGCAGCACTGTATTTTGATTGAGGCATGATGAAAGGTCGATGGAGGTTCAGTGGTGATAGAGGGTGGAGGTGATTTGTCAAGGAGTAGGTCGATCATGATCCTGGGGAGTGCAATTCTTATTAGAAGTGTATGGTGATGGCAATCATGGTAATCTAGAATGTCAGTTTATGAAGGCATGGAGACCTCATATATGAAATGCTTTTTGTAATTTTTATGTGCTTTTTTTAAGTCATTTAAGATTATGTGTTAGTGTCATTCAAAAAAGTGAGGCGGTGCTCGGTAACATGTCTTGTTTAGTATTCATTAACAACCACTGCATTTAATACGGGCTTTGGTTTGTTGGTCCATGATATTTGCATTATTGTTATATTTGTTTCCACTTGAGTTGATATTTGCATCATTATTATATTTTCATTAACCTTTATTAACTTGGAGCTTGCTACTGTACTCTTTTATCATATTTTTAGTTGATTGGAAGAATAGATCTTGACATTTGGTTGATCAGGGGCACATCGGAAAATAGCAGTTCACTGGTTGCCAACCAGTTGTGTTTTTCTTTTCTAATTCTTTTTTTAATTCAATCTATATAATCGAACCCCTTCCATGCCCCCATCTCCTGTGAATCCCATCAGTTGGTCCATCCACCACTGCCATTGGTGATGGCCTTGCCATTACCTCCACTGAAGATGCCATTACTGCAGGCAGCATTGAGATTTCTTCCTCCACATTGTGGTGGTGTTCTTGTCTCCCCCATGGTCTGCCTCAAAGTTCTTGTTTTCTTCCCCATCCCTGGTCTGTGTCCATGGGCCGTACCCCCTCTCTGGCCTCCTCCCATGCCACCAGCAGCCATGTCACCCATCAGTGCTGGCATTGATAGCTCGGTGATTTTCTTCAAGAGCTGGAAGAAGGTTTTAAAAAATGGAAGAGAGGGAGAAAACTTGAGGCGCGACTTTCAAAGTAAAGATCTTGATGACCTCTACTACTGGTTATCTAGTCATCCATCTAAGACCCTCCACTCTTCAATTCATGGTCAATATTACGTACCTGTATGGAAATTTGGTAGTACCATAGTAAAGGCCTATTATTATTATTTTAGACGGCAAATTTGAGTTTGCCCGTGTTCAAAAAAAATATTTCTAGGCTAAGTCATTCTCAACTTGTGTAGGTAGGTTCCTTCATTGTTGTCATTTGAAGATTTTTAATGAAAGTTTACTCACTTCGTAGACATTCTGGCTTTAAGGGGAAGATTTCAGCAGTCTATTGACTTGAATCCGGTCATCGTGGTGGTGCATCTCAATCTTAGTTCCTAAGAATTAGTTGAGACTCAAATTTCTTTGCCATGAAGGGGGAAATGCTTCTTGTTATCCTTATAATCATCTTCAAATTTCAAACTTGAAGGCAAAAAAAAAATTAAACCTGCCATTTCTACTAGTCTGTAATTGCATAGTGCTATAATGGGCAGAATTCCCTTTGACTGTCCTGTGTCACATAATGAAAATAGTCCCAACTCCATCAAAAATAGAAGATGAGAGATAAAGACATGAGGAAAATAACGATTTGACATTGAATTGTAGGGTTTCCTTATCATCTCTTTATTTATTTTCCAGTTTATTCTGCTTTCTCGTCCCTCATATTATATGAGATTGTAAAGATTTTCCAGCAGTATGAATAGAAACTCCCATCCTAATGTTTGCGATCTGGTGTAAATGCATCAAAATAAATTAGCTTACATCTTATGACCTATGGTTTCTGTTTTTTCCCTTCAATCTTCAGGCTGTGGGCATGAACTCTGCGTAAAGTGTGCACTCTATCTTTGCTCAACCAGCAATATCCCATCTGACATGATAGGACCACCTGGGTCAATCCCATGCCCTCTATGTCGAAATGGGATAGTCTCATTTATTAAAGTGGCCAGTACCCCAGCAAAGGGGCTCAAACCAAACTTAGCCCTAAGCCTCTGCAACCCATGTATTATTCACCGATGTGTGGAGCCACCAGAAACAGGTTGTAGATCTGAGACTCGGAAGAACCGTGTGGTAGCAGTTTCTTCAGAGCTCGTCTGTCCGCTCACTTGCGGCCCATTCCCTTCTGTTGGCATCCCCTCCTGCAGCTGTGATGATGACCCATGCCCAACACTTGAACCTGAAGGAGAAACTCAAGCACAGTCCCCTTGTCACTCGCAGGGTGCACCAAATGAGCTGGACAAAATGGAAGAGCAGAGAGTTGATAGAACGAGCTGCTCAGGTATGTTCTGGAATAGAAGAAGCTGCCACAGAGAGCACCAGTGCAATTCAGAGATAAATGCTTGATTTGGGTTTTTCTTGTGAATAATCCAGTCTATAGGATTCCAATGAGAGAGATGACTGGCTATTGTTTTTTTAGTGGCTTGCCTCATTATAAATCTTGTATGGTTAAGCTGTGTACATGTTATTTGCTTTCTCTTAATTCACTTGGAATTTCGGTAGTCAGCTGCAGCCTCCAAATCTTTCAGGTAATTCGAAGGTTAGGATTGATGGTCATGTAGTTTGTTGTAAAGCATTATATCAGGTCCATGCCTTTATTTGTTACCAAGTCATTGGACTTCTAATTACATTTAGTAATCAAATGAGCAATAGTTTCTTATCATGTAATATATAGTTTGCGTTGTATATGATTTGCAGTTTTATTTGGAGTAGGCTTATTATGGTGCACTTATTTGTTTTCCCTGATAGGTAATTTTGTTTTCTTTGACCATAATTGTATGTTTTACTCTGCATGTTCGATTCGCATACCTATGGTCGGTGGTGTACGCACGAGTAGTGTTTCTGTTGATGCGTTAGATGTTGGCATGTTGGCGGAGAAATGTTCGAAGCTGAAACTGAAATTGCTGTGTGTTATATTAAATTTTGTAGATAGCTCCTGTCAGTAGCTATATGCAACTTGTCTTCTAGCAGAAAAACCTAGATGCAGCCTCTTCGGGCAACCCACTGACATGTACGAGATAAGATTTCAGCTTCAAGAATAACAAGGGCAAGGCACCGAGTGACCTGTTGCTCTCTCTCTCTCTCTCTCACACACACACAAGGTAGAGCCTAAGTGGTATTATTAATCAAACGAGAGTAGAAGGAGCTGATATTACATTCTCCAACATGGGCTGAGCAAATTTAGAAGCCCCCAAATTGTAAAATACAACCATCCGTATGTAAGGGTGGCAATCGAATCAGGGCATATCATAAATGGGTTGGGTCATAAATGGATTGGATCAAAAAATCATCAATCCAGATTTGATCTGTTTATTAAATAGATCAAAAATTCAAATCTGAATCTGATCTGTTTATTAAACATGTAATTGGATCCGATCTATTTAACTTGTTTATTAAATAGGTCAAATTAGGTTAAACGAGTTAAACGGATTAAACAGATTAAACAGATCGGATTAAATGGGTCAGAAATCGATTAAACAGGTTAAATGGATCTTACATGGGTTAAACAGATTAAACAGATCGGGTTAAATGGATTAGAAATAGGTTAAATGGGTTATCTGACTCAATTCGATCGAAATATTAAATGGTTAAACGAGTCAGATATTTAAAATCCAAATCCGATCTACTTATTAAACAGGTTAAACGGGTTGATCCGTTTATGATCGAAATTCATTTAGCCTAAATCCAAACCTGTTTATGACAGATTGAACACGGATCGGATTGGTGAGTTGGATCATATTTTACTAGTCCTACTCGTATGGGAGTCAATCAGCAACCCAATTGGCTTCCATAAATACATGAGATCACAAGATGCTATTAAAATTTTGATGCATTAAGCAACTCTCAAGGATGAGAGGTTTGACAGATGAAATGTATAGATGACGTATTTGGTTCACCAGAATCGAAATGGATCGGAATGAGAATTGGAATGATTATCCCCTGACATGTTTGGTTTGTGATTGAAATTGAAATAGGAATCAGAATAGAATTTGAATAGTAGATAAAAATAGAGATTGAATTTTGGGGTATTGGTGCTTTTTCTTTTTTTTTTGATAATATGGATGTGTTAACCATTTAAGACGAGCATATACATTCATGAAAATTAAAAAATAAAATATTAAAAAATTAGTGCAAAAGATGTGTCGAAAAATCCCACAATATTGATCCAATGCAATTAGCCACATAACTTGTTACTCAGTCTGCAACACTATTAATTTCTCGATAGATATGTAAAAATTTGATAGAACATAAAGCATGCATCGTCCACCGGCAATCTTGTAAAAGAGGATGGGTATTGGCATCAATTGATGGGGAAGTTAATTGCCATCAAATAACTGTTAAAGAATTTCCGTCCAAATGAATATGAAAAGTTCTAAACTTTTGCATAATATAAGCTAATTCTTTCCATGCAGCCCATAATGTATTAATGGAACAATGATATCAAAAATTTTAACACCTTCAACAATGATAAAAGTTCTATTAGCATCCTTTATAACATAACCTGCGCCTCCAAAAGCTTCTCTTGCTTATACATTACCATCGAAATTGATTTTATATGGTTGGGGGTGGTGGCTCCCAAAAAAAATAAAATAAACAAGGGAATGTAGAAACTATACCAGAAGAGCCACAAATTTCCCCTCATATCACCGGTCTCTCTAAAGTTAATATATGAGTAAACTCCTTAAACAAAATGAAAGATTTTAATAAAGTTAACCTTGCACTCTGCTTAATACGTTGGAAAATACAATCATTCCTAGACAACTAGATTTTATAGGTAATATAATACATCAATACTACTTCAAATCTTCTATCTTTACTAGATTTCTTCTCTCTAATAGGCTACGTAAAATAATCTAAAGATGTAGCCAAAAGAATAGTAAAGTCCCGAAATGGGGCTAAGCTCCAAACTTGAGCTGCCAATATGCGCCGAATTAGAACATGAGCTATGGACTTCTCAATATATAGACATATCATAATGGCTGTTATGTGAAAGCCACTCTGATAAAAAATATCATGACATGATAATTAACAGCAACCCACTTTTTACATAAATACAGCAATCCTAGGATGAACACGTATCTTTCAAACCCAACAAACATCATGATTTGCTTGGGAATTGGTTAAAAAGAATTTACAAAGATATGATATCTCTATCATCAAACTAGAAACTGGACCCAGATCTCTGCTCAATATTGAAAGAGCTAATATTTGTTAGCTAACTTTTGTACAAAGATATGATAAATGAACTTCTGATTCCATTTCCTTTCACTCGGACCCTTAACCAGAAACCCTTGTAAGGAAACAATATCAACATAAGTAGACTACCAAGCTAATGAAGTAGAACCTAACAAATAGAGTGGGAGTAACTTATTTTCATTCCTATTTTAGAGTCTAGCTCTACCTAACCAGTCATCTATTAGAAGTCCTCAAAAAGATTAATGATGATCAAAGAATCACTTTCTGCTCTGCTGCTCTCTATCTCCTTGTCGATTTATCAACGACTAACATACACCTTTACCAGACTGAGAAAGAATTGTGGGATCATGCAGCGGCATCCGACCCTATGCATGCATGGAATATATATCCCTATGCATTCATTAGATTTACATGAAGTCAAATAAAATCCAAATTCTACATTGAATAAAACAAACCTGGAGCTGCATTTTGCCACGGAGCACGATTTACTTCCTAAATCCGACGGTCATCAATTTTCCAACTGACAAACAAACCATGTTGTAATAGAATAGGTCTCCTCCATCGCACCCAGTCTTGTGATCCGACGCATCCAACTCACCCAGGACTTCTGGGATCCCATACGGGTATCAAAATTTCAGATAAAAGCTCATCACTCGTCATCAGCATTCAGGCCAGCCATTCGGTTGACTTCCCCAGTCGCACACGTGCGCGCGCGCACCCCAAAAATTAAAGCGCCTGGCACGCGAGAACGAACCATGTACCGGCTGCAGAAGATTCCAGATGTCCGGAACCTGACTGTTTAAGTACACGTGCCAGTATATAATTCGCTCCTCTATCCATTCATATGAATCTTATCCTGCAGCCGATCCGTCTCCTTCTCCTTGACCATTTTGCATCTCTCTGCACTGTCTCCTCTCGCTATCGACGGAAAATGGTAGGAAATTTTCGCGTTCTTTATCGGTTTCGAAAAGCTTATATCAATTCTTGGCCCCTTGCTCTCCCAGGGTTCCCACATCTAGGGTTCGGTGGAGTTTTGTAGGCTTGGGAGCGATGTTTGGAAGCAATTAGGGCCAGGGTTTGCTTTCCTCCGATCTCGTCTCTTCGAGCTTGGAGATGGCGACGACGAGGCCTCCGACCTCGGCCGGCGACGCCGCGGTCGATCCAACCCCCCTTATTGAGCGCCGCGGCAGCGGCCGCCGCCTTACCAGGCGGCGGAGCCTCCGCGGCGCCGCCCGGTTCCTCCGGCGGGCGAGCGGCAGGCGGTTGATGCGGGAGCCATCGGTGCAGGTGCGGGAGACGGCGGCGGAGCAGCTGGAGGAGCGGCAGACGGACTGGGCCTATTCTAGGCCCGTGGTGTTTCTCGACATCCTGTGGAACCTCGCGTTCGTGAGCGTCGCCGCTGGGGTGTTGGTCCTGAGCCGGGACGAGAGACCGTCGATGCCTCTAAGACTATGGATTGTGGGTTACGTACTCCAGTGCGTGCTTCATGTGATCTGTGTGTGTATCGAGTACCGGCGGAGGCACCCGCCTCGCGGGGAAGTGATGGATGTTGAAGAGGGTGGGAGTCTGGGCGGAAGGAGCTCGGGATCGAATTTGCCGCGAGAGGTGGGAGAAGCTGCTGATGCTGAGCAGGGTCACGGTGAAGCGAGGACAAGGTAAGGGAGACAGCTGTAGCATTTCTTAAAAGAACTACTCGATATATATTTTGAAGGAAATGGCTTTTCTTGTTTATTATTTTAGTAATATATGTTTATTTGATAACATCCGTATGAGGGGAAGTTTTGCCATGATAATTTTCTTTCTTTCTTTTTCTCTTTTTGTTGTTGTTGTTTCTTCTTCTTCTTCTTCTTCTTCTTCTTTTGCTTTGGGGAGGGTGTTTTTGGTGTTTTTTAACCAATAAGTTAAAATATCGGACTTCCTGTTTATGCAAAAGAAAACAGGCCTTTCCTCTTGCTTTTAATATCTTATCTGATTTTCTCTTGTACATTGAGTAGGAAGAAGATAACAAAGGAAGCCAGATCCCTTTTCATCCAAGTCTAACGGTTCCATGATTCTCTCAATTTCTTAAAAAGAAAACCAAAAGACCATGTTGTTAGTGTATAGACATATAGTGGTTAGTTATCAGGTTTAGGGCTGAAAATGGATCAGATGTGAATCAGATATTAGTATGTCCACGTCCATATATGTTTTTATCTAGTGAATATGGATATAGGTACAAAACTAATTGGATGTTAAAATTCATATCCATATTTATTTTAAACAGATTGGATGCAAATCGGATTTTGACAGTATGGATCTAAATTTGGATGAAAATGGGATGGTTAAATTTTGTGAATCATCAAATTATAGATATCACTACATAGAAGGTAAAATAAGTTAAAGATATGTTAATATTGTCACTTATTTTCCTTTAAAGTTCGTAAGAGCTACATAAGACTAAATAGGATTACAAACAAAACTGGATGTCCAAATACAGATTAGATAGTTATTTATCCATATCTGTATCTTTTTTGGTAGATATGGATGTGGATAATAGTCTAAGACTCAAATTTGTATCTATATCTGGATAAATTCGGATACAAAAACAAGTCCAGGCGGATATTGTCTAGTCAACTTTCAGCCGTAATCAAGTCTCCCAATCTTAGGTTATAAGTTGACTTGATGTAACAGCCTAAGACAGGATACATAGGATTAGAGCATTGTGTTGGTCATATAATCTTGAAATTGTGATTCTTAGTTTTCTTAAAAGGACAAGGGTGTGTGGCTAATCAAGTGGGGTCCATGGCTAGTTAGCTGAGAATCCAAAAGGCAGGGAGGTCATGAGTGTTGAGAAATGAGAAGAATGTGAGGAGGGGCATGTGCATTCCTTGAGGAAGGGAGAGAAGGAGAGAGGGCATAGTGCACTCCTCCACTACTCCATATGTAAGAGTTCATCAACCCAAGGGGCAGCTGCTCCCCTTTGCACCAATGGGGCTTCATCCTGAGGTGTCATCACGTGCAAGTAGATATGTTAGGAATCCAGAAATTTGGAGTTTCAACATAACATTGTCCCCCATCCTGTGGGATGACTAATAGTAAACAATAAACATTACAAATATGGTATTCCTGATCATGTCCAGGAACTTTTAGTTTTCCACTTCTTTATCTTATGACATTCATATCATTCCCAAATAGTGTGTGATATTGTGCCTGATGAAAAATAATTTTTGGTTGTTGGTGTGGAGCCTCATGGATACCTAAGGTGGTGACCCTGTACAAAACACTTCGTATTTTTCAACATATTTGATCTTGTTCAGAAAGTTGATCTTTATAAAGAAAAATCACTATAATGTTGTGTTTTGCATCAGGATGTACTTTCATATTTTCAGCTTGGTCTGATATGCCAGTACGAAAAATGCTAGGGCTATTCATGTTCTAAATTGAAAGATCTGAAGTAGGACATGAGGATTGTTTCCAGGAAGAGGCATACTAATTGTTTCTAGTGTTTCTCTATGTTTATCTATTATTCCTATACTTTAACTCAGTTTCCTAGATTTTTTTTGATCATTGAATTTTAGTTTGTAAATATGTTGCTTCCTCAAGTATTTTATGGTCCACTATATTTTTGGCAGCATTACAAAACATCTGGAGTCTGCAAACACAATGTTTTCCTTTGTATGGTGGATTATTGGATTCTATTGGATATCTGCTGGAGGCCAAGTCCTGACTCGTCATGCACCCCAGCTTTACTGGTTTTGCACATACCTTATATATATGAATTTGGATCAACTTGTTTTTACAGTCTTATCATTAATTCCTGCTCTGAACTTGTTTTGCAGGCTTTGTATAGTTTTTCTAGCATTTGATGTGTTCTTTGTCATCTTTTGTGTTGCTCTGGCATGTGTTGTTGGTGTTGCTGTCTGTTGCTGTCTGCCTTGCATCATTGCAATCTTATACGCTGTGGCAGATCAGGTTAGTCAGGCTAATTACTGTTGTTTGCTATTTTATTAAGTACCATTTGCTCCAAGAAAATATTACCATGAGCTATAATTTTATTCTTTCTTGAGGAAGCTATCCTTTGAGTCCATCTGCTGAAGATGAACCTGTCATTCTTGTCAGTGTTAATATTTATGCTTTACTGATAACAGAATGTACGCAAAAGATCTGTTACTAAGTGCCAGAGATCATCTTGGCAAGTTGGTAGATGGTTGATGTCAAGATCTGGAAGAGAGCACCTTAATATCAGACTATCAGTAGTCTTTCTTTTAAATGCACACGTGTACAAACATGCACATTTGCACTGCACTGGTACTTTACATACTGCTATGCTAGTTTGTGCCAAGCACTATCGCAGCTGGCAACAATACGGGTTGTGATAGTGCCAAGGATGGAATGCTACTAGCACATGATACATTGATTCGGTTGAGGGTCATCAATTTTGGCATGTTAGAAGTGACTTCCATAACGAAGGATGTCATAGATTTTTTTTCTTTTTTAAAAGATGTGGCCTTGTCTTGAGCATAAACACGTGTTAACTCATAAATTGGAGGATAAAATAAGGCATGGTAGAGTTATCTCTTTAATTCATTATGGAATGAAACTGCCTCAAGCTGACATTTAATTTTATATTCTGAATGATTCACTCACCTTACCATTTGAAGATGAATTTGGGAAATTGTGGAGACTTGAAATGATGCATACTAAGAAAGCTTTCCCCCTGAAGGACAGTAGCAAGATTTGACCATAACAACTGTTTTTTCTTCTCAAAATGTACAGTTGTCAGACTACCGAGCTCATTAATCAACCTTGAAGCCAACCTAATGTGCTGGTTAGAAGAGGTCAAACACTTTATGTATTTCTCTTATGCTGGGTCAAATCTTTTGATAAAAATGCTTTTTAGATAACAGGAACATATTAAACTTTGTAAATCCTACTGTCTTCGCTTCAGTAAATTAAAGTACTGCTTGTTCTTCGTCAGCTTGTCTTTTTAATTGTTTACAGAGTGCTAATTATGATACTTCTGAAACACATACTATAATGTAAAGTCAGTGTTCTGTTTCTTTGATTCGGTTGGACCAATCCATGTAATGGCTGTTCTGCTCAGGAATGTGCATGATGCATTTTTGAAGTACATGCATGTAGCATCTGACATTTGATCTATTTTCCAATGACAGTCATCATGTGTAGGTTTGGTTGGTCCTCTCATAATCATCTGTTTCTTGCATGTATTATTATTTTTTATCTAAAAAGTCTGACCTATGATGACATTAGATATCTGGTCTACAGGACTAAATAACTTATTGCATACATTTCACTTTCCAAAAGCAGGCAGGAGCATCTGAAGAGGACATCCGCCAGCTTCCAAAATACCAATTCCGTAAGATCAGCGACTCTGAGAAACTTGTGGGTGGGATATCAGGTTCCTTTGGTGGAATAATTACAGAGTGTGGTAGTGATCCACCCATTGAGCATGTTCTTTCTGGGGAGGATGCTGTAAGTCTTCTAATCTTAAACCTTATTTTATTATACCTGATTTTTTTTTTTTTTTTGCTTTCTTTATGGTTAATGTTTTACCATAAGTATGTTGGAATGGCTCACTTTGCAAGTAGCAGCAAGCAGTCGCTCAAGAGTTGAAGTCAAGAAAGTTTCTTCTTTAGCAAGGCAATAACTAATATCATTAGCAATCTTAAGCTGCTGCATCATATAGAAACCTTCATTTCACTGCAAAGTAATACCTTAAGGACTCGTTTGGGTACACCATCAAACCTGTGGTATCTCTAAAGAATCATGCATTAAAAGAAATCCTAACCATGAAGAACTTTTTTCCCTGAATGCTGTTTGGATTGCAAATTAATGTTTAAGATAAGATAGCCATGGAAAAGACCAAATAAATAAATTCACTTTGATTGGATTTTTTATTTTCCTATACTTCTTGTGAAAAACCTCTATTCACATGTTTCCCATTCTTCAAAGTACCACCCCCTCCACCCCCAACTCTCCCCACCTCTACAAAATGTGGGTGATGCTGGAACAACATTATGTTCCCTCTCCCGCCACATGGAACAACTTTTAGTAACTTAGTCTAGCTTATGTTGTGGCATCGCCCTTGGAATCATGGTTGCCCTCCCCTTGTGCATCTATTAAGGATGTGAAAGATAGATGGTGAAATGAAACAAGAAGATAGGGTGAGGAGATCACATGTACTGGTCTTTGCCTTTTGAGATTGTCAGACACTGGGCATGGCCTTGGGAGTTGAAGGCACCATACCTCTCTTGGGCTTTGTCCTTCCAAGCCCGAAATTGAACTTTGATATTCAGTTTTTCTATCCTTGTAGAAAAATTCAACATGAAAATATGGTAACTATGATCATGAAATTGGAGCTGAACAATTGGAGTTAGAAATGCATCTGATATGTTTCAATTTTAGAATTTATGTGCTTTCGTGTAGAGTTTTCTGTATCTATCCAAACAACAATTATAACATAATCCCGATTAGTCTTTTCTTTTGGGATCTTATGGCAGCAACGCTCTACTTAAATGGTTTTATGATTGTTTAGCAACTTCTACAAAAACATCCAAACAGGCCTTAAGTTTGTTATAGAAGCTGATACTGGAGGATGGAAGCTGACCAAGGTTCGTCATCTCGGTACCAGATCCTATACCAGTACTATCCTATTACGGTGTCGGTATGCGGTATAGATCAGTATGACAGTATTGGCACGGTATGGTACGTCCCTTATCGGGTGGTACAGCAAACATTGAAGCTAATGAGCCTTCAAAAGATATAGGGTTAAAAAGCCCTCTTTATGTTGGACCTACTTTTATTAAAACTTTTATTGTTAGTTCTAAGCCATTTTAGAACTACAAAATATGATTGAATTGTTCCAACATACTTTGAGATGCTAATAACTGTTTATAGTATTTCCATCCAAAGCCATTCTATATCTGATCTAGGTTTTAGATTTGCTGTGGAGTAAGTTTAACTCAAGAAAAGCAAAAGACCTATTTGATGCACAACACACACAAAATAAATAAGGAATTTAAATAATAAATAATAATTCATGCCTGATTTTAAAAAAGATATTTATATTAGATATTAAAACATAATATGAATGCATGTGCAAGTCTAAATAGTGTGCTTAGTTCACTCCATTCAGGGAATATAAAAATTTCCTCGTTTGTCCTTTTCACTGAGACAATTAAACGAACAGGGCTACATGTAAATTATTTCAAGTAAGATTTATTTATTTAGGTTGATATGATGCAATAGAATTCAAGTTAGACTTGAGTTTGTATTCACAAAAAAAAGTGCAATATATTGATTGGAAACTTGATGGGTTGCTGTTGGACAAAATCCAATCTATCTGGCACAATCTAGTAGAAGGATTTGTTATTTGAACTCAAGCCTGACCACACCACATTGAACCTTACCATCAGTATAACTTGAGTTTTTAAATGTGATAACAGAACAAAACAATTAGCATTGAGCATTAATACAATTCATGGTAACGAATACAATGCCATATTATGTTCAACTGATCAAGTAACAGATGTAAAATGGTATCGTAGTGCCCCTAGCACATGCATGAGAGAAGGATAACTAAGTGAGATATGGTTTTCACATATTTGAAGGAACAACATACATGATTAGGAGAATTGAACAAACTTGAATTATGATAAGATGCAAAAAAGGAAAAGAAGAAAAATAATACTAAACCAAATTCTTGAAATTATGCTAAAACTTAGAATAGACCTCTAATAAATGATTGTGTAGGGCCTTTCCCTTCAAGACTATAAATTAACATGAACCAAGGGTAAGAAAAAAGAAGGTTAATAAGGATGGAGAAGAATACCTTCTTGGACTTGAGGAATGGGAATGCAGGATTAACTAAAGTTTGGTTGCATTAAAAAAAGATATGCTGCTAAGTTCCAGGCTTACAAGCTCAGGGATAGAGACCGCTATTTCCCTCTTCTTGGAATAGATTGCCCTTCTGATTGTAGTCCATCTAAAAGGAATATGGGGGAGAGAGTGGATATTTATGGGTGAGTATGTGAAGCAGTTGAGGGCAAGTTTAAAAATTGGAGAGTGGATTGCATGAAATTGGGAGAACAAGGGTATCGGTTTCCAAAGTAAAATTGTTTTAGTTTTTATTTCAATTAATGATAGTTTCTTTCTTTTTGGTGCAAGAGTGAAACAAAGAGAAATTTTGCTCTTGTAGTAAAATAATTATTAAATTATTATAGTCTAACATAAGCGAACTCAATCTCCCATTGGGTCAAAAGAAACTGGGTTATGTAAGAAACATAAGAGAGAGGCTCATGGGATTTTGATAATAAGAAATGGATTTTGTATGCGTGTGGTAGGGCAGTTATAGGGCCAAGGGTGTGAGTAGTGGTATTGGTACCTTTATCAGTATTTGACATATGCTACACCTCTTGGTATGGCTAGCAAAATAGAGGTGAAATAGCATGTGCCAGTATGGTATTGGTATTGCAGGCCTATCAGTACCTTATTGATAGGATCCAACACCTCTAATATGGACTGGTATACACCAAACTTAAATCCTTGTATAACGTGGTGTGGGAAGTAAGAGTGTTAAGAGGTAGGAGGGCGAAGCTGGCTTGACATTTGCTGGATCATTTGATTGCCTATGTTTAAAAGATCTTAAAATTCTTTAAATTATATATATATATATATATTTTTTTTTTTTTTTCCTTCCTTCCTTCTAGTCTTTGATTGGTATTGTGGGAAGATAAGAAGGAAGACCTGGAGTGGTTCTTGGGGTTCATCAGAGTCTAAATTTCAAACAAAATTTTATAATATCAAAAATGGAATTAGCTTACATCAAGAACTGCATAGACATCCACCATGATTTGTATGAATTTTATGGGTTTTCACAAAGCCATGGTGCCATTAATGTAGTCCTCCTTCCGTGCAACCAAACAATAAATTGTATTTGTATGTTTTTTAAACAAGAAGCGGCTAGAAGCTTAAATTCAGCCATGGAACTGCCACAACCAAGCAGAATGGAAAATCATTACAGGGGAGTGACTTGAAAGACCTTTTTTAGGGAATGACTTGAAAGACCTTTTTTAATTTAAGTATTACCTGACAATTAGTGTTGGCACATGTAGGAATGTTGCATCTGCCTCTCAGCATATGATGATGGAGTTGAGCTGCATCGACTTCCTTGTGGCCACCAGTTTCACTGTGCCTGCATAGATAAGTGGCTGCTCATCAATGCCACATGTCCACTCTGCAAATTCAATATTGTAAAGAGCAACAGCCATGGGAGGGAGGAGGTATAGGTACATGGTCGCTTAACGAGGTTCCAGCATCTTCGGGTTGACTTGTTCCATGTGCTCCTATGATATCACTGGTATCAGCAAAGTTGGGTAGCGCATATGTCGGTATATCTGTGTGTGTTTGGTTGGGTGGAACTTCGGTTTTTGAGTCCATTGCCCATTATTTGGGAGTAATGTTTTCCGATATTGGCCATATACAGAATGTGTTGGCGAACGTGCATCACCATAATTATTCGGCCTTCTTCATGATAATTGGTCTCTCTGTTGTAGAAGAAATTTTGACAAATTTGAAAATGGTAAAATACTTGTCAGTAGGACTGCAAATGTGCGATTCTGAGCAAATTCAGGTCATACGCCATTGCAGCGAGCAGATTTTGCTCTGGTAATGTTGAGGAGTTCTTCTCCTTTTGGAAGATCAATTGATGCAAACTGAGATAAAAATCTGAGCATGACAAATCCTGTATCCCTGTCAGTTGAGAAGAAGATGATAGATTGAAGCGTTGTAAGTATAATGTGGTCGAAGATGAGAAACTCTGAAAGCTCCTTCAACGTCTGGAGAGGTATTAGAATTACTAAATAAATTACGAATGCTGCTAGCTGACAACAGGGTCAATGTAGCACTAGCAAGCTGACAATTAGCTAGTCGTCCAGATATCACTGTCCATGCTTGAAGGAAACAATCTCAGAGCCTGGGAAAGGTCGTAATTTTCACGTGAACTAGAGCAGCCTATATGATATCTTTCAAGTCTGATCAACGAGGAAGCGCAGATGAGTTTCACACTGCTGAGGTTAAAAGTGTTGCTTAAGCATTAAGACAGCTAAAAAACTATGTCAAAGGCTAAAGTCTTTATCAGTTCGTTTTTTTTTTAAAAAGAAAAGAAAAACTCAGTTTGCTGGCCATGTTTTTGACAAAACAAAGTGGCAGGAGCATACACGTACGTGCTTGCATGCATAAACATGAAATAACCGAATAAAAGAAAATATCCCCAGAAAAAAATTCAGCTGAATATGAGATAAGTTTTATTGGTGGCAAAATAACCACCTGAGGGTAATTAGCATAAGTGGGTCAAAGAGCTCGGTTGGCATTTTACCAAAATGGAAAAAGGTAAAAGAGCTCGGTTGAAAAGGTTTGAAATCTATAGTCATAAGGCATATAATATTCTTCACCAGGGTGATTTGCTAAAAACACTGGTAATGTACGTACGGCAGAAAAATTATGTCAGTCTGTGTAAATATGGTATGCTACAAAGTGCATATTTCAGAGATACAGGTATTATGGGATTATAAGAAATCCAAACATTCCGATTTTTAATATTTACACACTCTGGTTTCATTCTGTTCTATTTCTCACTTTATGAAGCTTGCCTAGAAATGCTATTCATGTATAAAATGCTGAAAGATGGTATTTCCTGAACATTTTGCACAGAAATATGTGCGAAAAGCCCATAATAGTGTGTCCCTGCTGTCCCAAGTCCATTTTTGCTCATCCTCCTATTGCAGTTACTACAAAGTTAAAATGAATTAAAATAGATAGAAATACAACAGACATGAAATCTGTTCTCATAATATGTGGTGGTTAGTGATTCATAAAACCACCATGGACTGAAGAGGAGGAGGGCTCTTAAGGGAATGTAAGATGGAATACTTTCTTAATTTTCATATTCCCTATTTGGATTTGATAACCCTTACAAACTAAAATATAGTTGCCAAAAATATTTTCTTTTGGTTAAGAAAATAATGAAGCTTAATACCCTGCTTCTAATAGCAACATGTTCTTATATTAATTTATTCTGTTTTCAATTTTTCTATAAATTTTACTATATATGATACCAAAAGATTAAGGTCTAATCACATGGGGCTTGTGTGAAGCTTGGTGCATGGTGTTGTCCCCACTTTTCACATCTGTTTAATTTCTCAGATTTAGAAACTATTGTTGAGTTTGTAATTCTTTAGAGAAAAAGAACAAAAGTGAACCTCCCAAAAGTAGTTCTTTTGTAAAGCTGCGCAGGCGAAAGGAGGGAAAGAAAAAAAAATCAAATGATTTTTTTTTTTTTTTTTGGCCCCACGGTCGTTAGCCATCCACCTTCCGTATACAGTAATGGCATTCCTTCTACAAAATCACAATCAAAAGGAGATTACGCAGACATGCATCGACAGGCGATGTATGGTATGTACAATGCAACAATACTTGACCATCATGCAACTAAGAGTCTGCATCTCTCACAGATTGATGCATGATTTATAGCTGGTGCCACGCTTTACCCTTGGTTGGACCAATCACAGTTTTAAATCCTATAGGATAAAATTGTTCTGATTTTTTTATGAAATGGACGTGTCGTCATTCCACTTTGTCTTGACTCTTCGGACGGAGTATCCTAAAATATCTTTATTGGGATGTGAGGATACAAATAAAATAATCCGGCTTCAACACATGGGATAGTATCTTATCTTGATATCTTACATGATGTCCATCGAGATCTGAATTTTTAGGACTAATCATTGCTTTATTTGTCCATATAACATTCTAGTTCCTTGATAATTGAGTCTAAATTACTATGCGTATATATAAAAGTTTCTAAAAATCATTTGCCGGTCAGCCCAGTTCACCAAATTTGTATGTCAGGTGGCACTACCATGCTAGTGTTTATGCCAAATTTATTGTTTGTCAAAAAGTTTTGAAATAGAATGTGAATTGAAACAATCTGTCCAATTTTTATAATCCATTTTATATGATAATATTAATATTTTAAATATAATATCAATACTACAGCAATATTGTTTATTGAATATTATAATATTATAGTATATTAGATTGTTCAAAAATATAATATAAAAATATTTTATATAGTGATATAGTATATTATTATTTTAATTTTTATCTAAATCGGCCCAGTTCGAAGCCGACCCATTCTGATAGATCTTGAATCGATCCGTTCATTTCTGGTCTCAATTCCATGTCTCATTCTCCTTGTATCCTGAACAACCTTTTTTTTTTCCTCTCACCGCATCCAAATAGTCACCCTCATGGACGAACGAAAATCATATGGGCGGGCAGTATAGGCCATCATATAGGGCAAGCCTAGTTTCATTCCATCTTTTCTTTTCTCCGCATCTTAAAGAGAAAATCTAGAAGTTAAATAAAAATTAGATTTCTCCTATTAATGGAGTCTATTATTTTCATAACTAAAATAATAAAAAAAAATACATACTTAAAAGAGATCTTTTATAACTATCATATCTTCTTTCTTCCTCATCAAGTCTCTTTATCCATTATCTTCCTTATCAAGTCATTTCTCTCATCCATAAGGTCTTCCTTTTAAATTTCTTTCTTCTCTTTCAAAACCCATGAGTCGTTTCTCCTATCGATAAGGTAGGAGTACAAAATTTAACCCAACCCATCAAGCCGACCCATGTTCGATCTGCCATAAATAGGTTTGAGTTTGGACTAAATATGTTCGGATCGTAAATAGGTTAACCTATTTTACCTGTTTATTATTTGGATCGGGTTCAGTTTTCATATGTCTAAGCTGCTTAACCTGTTTGACTCGTTTAAGTTTTAGGTTGGACCAATTTAGCTAGTATATTGGCCATTCAAATAAATTGAGCCAATGAGCAACTGGGCTCAGCGCTTATTCCCATTCCAATTTCCCCCGGTTCCCATCCCCTCTCCTCCCGCCTCCGTAATCCGCATCAAATGACTCAAATACAGTGCAGCTATTGGCTAGGGTTTTCTCGTACCCCCTAAAAGATCATTGATGGGGGGCTCCATGTGGGGCACAAACATCAGGCCACGCGTGAGGAGGACGTCGATGGTAGTGGCGGAGGAAGGGGAGGTGAAGTAGACGGGAATGATGTCGACCTCAGTGAGGTCGGGGAATCAGAGGGGGAGGTGGCGGTAGAGGAAGGACCAGTCGAGGAGGGTGAGAGAGCGATTGAGGCGATTGAGAAGGCGGAGCCATCATTTGCAAACGAGGGAGGTGGGGCTGTGGAGGGGGTCTGGGAGGGTATCGAGGATGCGGAGGAGAAGCTCGTCAGAAAGGAGGGTCGTGAGATCAAGGTCGGCTGCCACCAGTGGTGCCGGTGGGGAGGGATCTAAGGTTAGGGTTTCGACAGCTTTGAGGGGCTTGTTGTCAAACCAGAAGTCAAGCTAGCTCATCCGACGGCATTGGGGGCTCTATGGATGCATTTAGGGTTCTGATCGGGCTGCAAGATGGAGCTGAAGGTGAGGGCTTCTAGTTGGATAGAGCTAGTGGTGGTCGACAGCATGATGGTCGAGTGGAGCTAGAGGCGGTCGAGAGCGTGGCGGTCGAGCGGAGAGGTGAAAGGGTAGAGCCCTCTCGGAGAGCAGACTTTTATTTTTCTTTTAAATGGGTCTGGATTGGATTTTATTTTTTTAATGGATTATAAATGGATAGTAAACAAGTCAGATCGGATGAACTGTTTATTAAGTAGGTCGGGTTTGGATTTTAAAATCTGACTTGTTTAACTAAACATGTCGAATCCTGATTCAAAATTTTTTGATTTGATCCGTATCTGACCCGATCCATTTATATCCGACCCGATCTGATTGCCACCCCTACCATGAGGTCTTTTTCGAGTTTCTTTTTCTTCTTCCAAATCTCTCTTCTTGTCTAATATCTTTGCATCTAAAAGTTTGCAAAAATAATATATCATTTTACCTAGAGATGTGTATGGGGATGTCAAATGAATATTTTGTTAGATATGTATCAACTAATTGTATACTGTATATCGATGGATATTAAGTTCGATAAACTATGTATTAATTTATCTATAGGTGTGTATTGGATCGTTGGTGGGTATATATCAAAAAAACTTATAGTATGTATTAATAAACCATCTAATGTATATCATTTACTCATATACTATGTATTGATGAGTGCTATATTTTGAAAATTATGTATCGCTTTATCTAAAGATATGTATTAGAATATCAGATGAATATTTTGGTATGTGTGAATCAACTAGTCATATACTGTGTATTGGTGAATACCAAGTTTGGTAAATTATGTATCAATTTAGCTGTAGCTGTATATTGGATTGTCGCTAGGTATGTATCAAAAAAGCTGATAGTATATATCACTTGATTATATATTTAATATGTATCATATGATTATATAGTATATATCGTTAAAAAATATATATTTGTTGGGGCAATTCAGCCAACTCCCCCGATTCTGACTTTTAATCGGGTTGATAAGCACAAACCATCGACTATCAATCGGTTGGTTGACCAATAGTCGGCTATTCTCAACCATCCCTGACAATCTCCGACTATGACGATTCAACTGATTTCAGATCAATGATCATTAGCATATCAGAGTTACCGATCGATGGTCATTCGAACTTCCATAACTGCCGACATACAATCGACATATTCAGACTGTTGATATAGAGTCGGCATATCAGAAATCACCAGCGCAGAAAGCACATAATGATCAGAACATGATCAGTGGTGGGTATAACCGTCCATCTTACGATCATATAATGTCGAAACAAACGGGATCTACATGTCTAATCGTTATAAATGGTTACCAATAACTTGTCTCTGAAAGAAAGTAAATGAACAATATTTGGTAAGGACTTTTTTGAAGCTGATACTCTGTCTCTCTAAATATTCATCGCGATTCACCACTCTCCATTGACTTAATCATCGAAAGATTTCTGACGGACAAAATTTCGATCAGTATGAATTTTATTTTATAAATATTTTTTATCGAAAACGAACGCAACAAGAAATTGACTGTAACGGTATTGAAAATGAGAAAGAGATAGTATCTTAATCATAGAATTAATAAATTTATTAATAAAAAAATTTTAACTATTGAACTTATTTTTTAAAGTTGATATTAAAAAAAAAAAAAAACTATAAAGCCTGCTCATACAATATTTTATAGTGCCCGCCCCATATGATTTTTGTTCCTCGTGGACTGACGTGGACCCCAACCGGCAGCTCGCACGAGGCATGCGCGGAGCTGAACCAAGAACCGGATGCGAGAGTCCTTTTGTCGTCTTTTCGCAGCCATCATCAGTCTTACCCCACTACGGAAGCATCTCGTTCTTCTCGCGCGCTCCTCTTGCGCGGCCGAGAACAAAGTCCAAAAGGAGGACCGGAGCAATTTCTTCGATCACTTGGCATACTCCGTGTCTATTCTCATGAACCGATGGAAACCCTTTCCCTGTTGCAGCGGCACCGCCGCGACCGCCACAAGCTCCTCGAGTTCATCTTTTCCGCAGGTCTGATCCGAGCTCCATCGGGTGACTCTCTGGACTTGTCCAATGTCGACTTGGATGCCATCAGCGTCGACTACGTTCTTGAATGCGTAGAATCCGGTATTTATCTTGGTTCTTGCCTTGTTTCTCTTTCATTCCCCCCCTCCCTGCTGTGATTATAGTTTTTGAAGGCGCCGTTGTTCTGCTTCAGATGCAGTATTTGATCCTTCGGCAGCCACCAAAAGGTACACCGAGGCGTTGGATTATCCGGTTATGGTAAGGATGCCATGCCCTAAATGAGGGTGTTATTAGTTTTTAGCTATATGCGTGATCTTGAGTAACTGTCTTGGGTCTTGAATCCTCTGATGGGACAGGGTAAATAAGGTATATTCTGAATTGGGTGATGTGGCCGCTGAGCCATTCTTGAACTGCTCGGGCGCGCTGCCAACTGCCGCCTTCATGCTTGTTCAGTTGAAAAAAGTCCAATCTTGAAGAGTAGTTGGCTTGCAAAATTTAAGTCCGCGCACGGACCTAACTTGAGAGTCACCTCGTTCAAACTGAGACATGACCCGAGATCGGAGAGGTATAACTGGTTTGAGCATGAACACCCTCTTCTAGGACCAAGCCTAGCCCATAAAACCCAAGGCTTGGCTCGATTCAGCTCTTTTGCAGCCCTACGAACAATTGTTGGCCATTACGGGTTCAGTTTGTGAAATGTTAGGTTAAAGATTTTGTTTTTTATGTTCAATTTTTTGTCTTCAGTATAATAAAGAGTCCAGACCAAAAAAAAAAAAAAAAAGATACAAAGCAATGATTACTAAATTGGACACATTACCAATCATAATTAATTTGTCTATGCATACCCATCGCTAGTAGCTCAGTTTTCTCAAGTGCTTTTATTCTCCTTTTGTTACTTTCATCCAAGAATTCTTAGATGTTTCCATCTTTTTGTCAAAGATTTCTACCCCACAATGCTAGTTCTGGTATTAGCTGTGGCCGTACATAATTTATTGATGTTAGTTCTTTTACTTGATTCAAGCTGATAGCATTGATTTCTAGAAAACTATGTTATGACCACCTAGCATAATTGAATAGGATGATGGGGGCACTTACATCTGTTTTCTTATATTTGTTTAATGGCACAGCATTAAAAGTTTAAGAGAATAAAGTATAAGGAGAAAAGCAAAGAAGTAATTTTGGATGCTAGAATAAGGTGTACTAGGGGTGCATCGACTGTGTCAAAGCATATCAGTTGATACCATTTTCTCATGCAGCACATGATGCAGGTCGTACCATACCCGCCTTGTTCACTACAAGTTTGATCCTTGATATTTTAGATCTTGTCGTACAGTGGGTTCATGTGAATAAGATGCATATGGCAGAGATGAACATATTGAGATTGATGTGTGAAATAACTAAGAAGGTGAGGTGAGGATTGAATTTATTCAAGCAGTTGCTGGAGTTGTACCAATTGTATTATGAAGTGACAGAGAAGTCAGAAGGTGTGTGCATGTGCAATGAAAACTAGAAGAAACCTTGGTAAGAACATGTGCCCAGATTTGTCTTTAGGGTTCAACAGGGGAGGAAGTTACTTGCTATTATTTGGTTCTCAGTTGTGGTAAAAGATTGGGAAAAGCTTGTAGCAAAACCAAAGGCAGGTCTTAAAAGAAACAATCAAGAAAAGGGTGACCCAGTGGTAGTGCACCAGTCCCCATCATTGTGGTATCTAGGGAGGGTCAGATGTTTATAATCTTACCACTGCATGTGAAGAGGGCATTTCCGTGTTTCGAATCCATGACCTCTAAGTCACAATGGAGGATGAATATTCCAACCTTGGTAATAGCTACAGTTATGGGTTTCTTTCTTTTTCTTTCCCCATATAATGATCTTTTGCTTTACTTGCTCAATTATTTCTAATGTAATTGTGAGCCGTCCATGCATAAGCTGTTCACTACTAGCTAAGAATGCTGGTTATCCTTATGCTTTCATTTTCACAGTGTGTCCAGTTCTAGTATTATTCTTATTAGTTATTTCTGCAAACATTTCTTGCTCTTACCTGAAACTCTATGAATGCATGTGTGTGTGCATGTATAAAGTAGCTCTAATATGTGGATGCCTACACAACAACCTAAATAAGGATGGTCTTGACCAGATGACCAAGGGCAAGGGCTAGCTGTTGGGTACGATCCACTATTTCTAAATTGCTTACCATCAAAAATTATGTGATTGGGACATCCCTGGTCTCTGCATTACCTGTGTCCAGTGATCAAGAATGGACAATTTAAATAACTTGAATAATGCATTTTTTTTGACCATTGGATGCATAGGCTTGGGATATCTAAATCAAATGATTTTTTCTGGAAAAAACAATTTAGAGACAGCAGATTACATTCAATGGCTCAAATTATCGGTGCTAGGCCTTCGGTCATAGACCAACCTCATTTGGAACTTTATGTGGGCGTCCACATATTAATTCTACTCTATTTGTGTATATATGTATATCATCAGTATATGTATATTACTGATGTTGTAAATTTATGTATTTATTTTTGGCTTTCATTCCTTTTCCTCAATCTGAATAAATTATGTTCTCACCGAGATAAGACTCTTGCCTTCTATGAACTGTGTTGGTATTTTGCATATGAGGAAGTATGCTTCCATAGTAAATTGCTCTTGAAGTTGTTAGCATACTTTTGAATTGGATTGTTTTCATCTTCTTATTGACTTGAACATAAACTATGTTTCTTTTTTTTTTTGGCAGATAAACTCATCATCCCGAAACTTCTATTTTCTTGTTTCAAAAACAGAATTGTCTGGATCTCCTCCTCAGCGAAGTGTTCCTCAGATCAATGCGAAAATATCTTCAAGTCACTCATCTTGTTTAACAGAGCAACCAGACAATTTAGTTGGCAGAGAAACCAATAAGTCTGGAGTTGAAAGCAATATTAATGATCTAGCTGCAGTAGGTGTATCTTCTCATCCAGTGAACAATGCATATATGCTCTCTCTAAATTTACCCACATTAACTACAGGTATGTGTGCAGTGTCATTATTTGTTTGCACAGTTGCACTACACATGGTACATATTTGTCAGGTTAACCATGAATTTTGTTTGTTTAGTTAACAGAGCTACAAATGTTTTTTTGTCAAACTCGTATGTTTAGATAATTTTGTTGGTTGTCATAGTAAACTGATCAGTAGTTTTAAGATCCTGGAAGGATTATCTGATGATGATATGCGAGAGACAGCCTATGAGGTGCTTGTTGCTTCTTTCATACTCTCCGGGTAATTTCTCTCCTTGTTATCCTCCCTTTTCCTCTGTCTCTCTCTCTCTCTCTTTTATGCTCACTCACGCTTAAACTTTGTACGAAACCAGGGGAGAAATACGTTTGTTTGAAAAGAAAAAGAAGGAAAAAAGATCTAGATTTTTAAAGGGGCTAAGATCTAAAAGAGATGAATTAAATTCAGGCTCAGAACCAGAGGATTGCCATATCGACCTGCTGGATGTCATTCGTGTTCAGATGGAGGCAAGCATTCTTTAATCTACTGGCCCCATGTTGTTGTGACAAGGCCTGTGCCTGCGTCTCCCCCTCCCCGGTCTTCATCTCTATATAAATATCAGATTAATCTCAAAGTTGTGATGCAGAGTTTCACATAATAATGGAAATGCCTTTTATTGTTTATTTTCTGCACATAATTAAGCTGCAAATGATTGACAAATCATTGCTGCTATTTTTTCCTCTACTTTTAAAAAGGCCAAAAATCTTCTAGCTTCCTCTTGTAATTATGACTTAAGAATTTAAATATCTCCAGAGAGATCAAAACTGTGACCATTTTGGAGCGTTGAACTTTTGGAGAGTCACAATGTCAGAACTATGACTTTATAATTTATTATATGTAAGGATCAAAAACAACTTCTAGAGGATGTTATGAAGCATAGAACATTGGGATGCAGAAGAAGATGCTTGAAGAAGCTGATTTTTATTTTTTAACATATTTAAAAGCTGTATATTTTTTGTGTTTTTGACCTTTCGTGGCAACCATATCTTGTGTTAAATAATCCTTAAATACTCCTTTTGGCCTTTGTAGAGTTAGTCTCTAACATGCATTTGAGTCCATCTCCCTTATTTGTGCTTGTGTTGGCACACATGTTACGACACAATACTTATTATACCAGTGCCTTGCTAGCATGTGACACTGGCAAGGTCCTAGCTATCTATAAGTTTTTGTCATGCCATCGTGCCAGCGTGTGCCAAGCATGACATGGAATGACATGATGATACATACTCGTGCAGACGCCTCACAGCATCTGATATTTCGATCCTCACTTGATTTTAAGTTTTTGACACTATGTCTATGACTGTTTATTTAAATACATAATGCAATACACAAACATACAAGAACTTATTAGACTTCAATCTGTTGTTTCCTTAGGCTCGGTTGCTATGCTCCTGTTAAAAGAATTAGATTCTGAAGTATTTTTTATGAGAAGTTTAATTGGATGTGCTATCTCTTCTTCTAATTTTCTAAACGTTAAGAAGTCAAATAGTAGCAAGCAAATGTGTGAACCATTGTCCGGTTGAAAATGAGGTAGGATTCCTGATTCCTGCATCAATTTGGGAATTGACAAACAGAGGCCTCAAAACTATTGAAATCATTTATCTAGTCAAAAAAGGACCTTAAATGGTGTTGTTTTCTTGTATGGTAGTTACTGCAACAAATCAGGTCATAATCATACTTTGAATTTGATTCATAACTTAGGGGATATAGTCTCTGCTCTTACATTTATTCTTTGCTTACCCTCCCTTGCGCTGCACCCCACAAACTGTCCCTCCTCTCCTGGGGGCCCACCCATGCTACTTCTTTGAGATAATATAATTTGTTACATGGTAACTAGTGTCACCATCATTCAGATCTCAGAAGCAATGGATGTGTGCACCAAACAAGGTTTGAGGCGCTTTGGTGAAAAGAAGATGCATGAACAGACCGATGTTCCTCTAATATCATTGGAACTCTTGGGTGCCATTAGCAGGTCAGATGTTCCTACTGAAAGATCATACAAACAGTGGCACAAGAGACAGGTCAGTTGCAATAATTGCTTATATTTAAAGTTGGCAATTGGTCGACTCAGGTTGAGTTTGTGTTTGGTTGAGAAATAGGTGTTCTAATGAAACTATAATCTTGAATCTGATGTAAGCAGTTCAATAACCTGAACCCTAATCTAACATATTTATGAAGCAGAAGCATGTAACACAACCTGACCCGTATAACCTGTTTAATAAAGAGGTTGAATGGCTTGCATATGAGTGCATGACCATGCTGACTCCACACACTAAAACTTTAGCCGACACAATTGACCCAACATTAACCTAGTTAATCTATTAACTGATGCTAATCCATCAATTTCAGATCTAATTAACCTATTGCTTATATTGATTCTTATAAGCATTACTTAAGCATAAAATTATATCCATAAACAGTTTATTGGGTTGATAATAGGCCACTTTCAGTTCTGGATTATGATGATGCTGAACCAGCTTACTATTAAACAGGTCAATCTAGGCCAATCCTCGAGGCCTGAACCTGACCTGTTTAATAGACGAGTTATCTTGTGTTGACTTATTTATGACATAGACTTGATTATGCATGTCAAACCCACTAGCTTGCTTCAGTTCATGTCAGGTTGGCCAATTTGGCCAAGGACTGCCACCCTTATATTTCTTTTTAGCTTGCACCTGTTCTAAAGGTTATGTTTCTTGCAATCTTGTTTTCTTTCAGGCAAATATTCTAGAAGAACTACTCATGATTTCTGTTGACCTTGTTTCTGATGTACATGCAACACTGGGCATGCTTCTCTCGAAGCTTAGAAATATAGAGGCGAGTGTTCTCCTAGTCTCTTGTATATATAAAATATGAATTCCTCTATAATACTAATTGAGACAACTCATGTTGTATCAGCGGTAAAATTTTTAAAGTTCCCTTCAAGCAGCAGGTTCCTGTGCCCAAGTTCTTTTAAATAAATCTGGTTGGTTAACATTATGGTTGCAGGAATGGGTTTTAAATACAAGTCCTGATGGACGTGCTGAGATTCTGACAGCTATTAAAAGATATGCTTCAAAATTTTCAAATATGCCTAGAAAGTTTGGTATTCGAAACGAAACCTATTACTGGACCAGGAGTTTCCATTTTAACATTAATCTGTATGAGAAGTTACTCTGCAGTATCTTTGATGTCCTGGAAGATGGTCAGATTTTAGAGGTATAACATTTTACCTCATGCATTTTTATGGTATTTAAGTATTGTTAAGGCAGACTATACCTAGATTTATAATCCAGTAGTAATTCTGTTCTTTGGGTTCACTGCTAGGAAGCGGAGGAAATTATTGCTTTTCTTAAATTGACTTGGTCTACGTTAGGTATTATTCAAAAGGTGCACGATGCATTATATGCCTGGGTGCTTTTCCGGCAGGTATATTGCCTTTTTCCTTGATTATGTTCTGATGTATTAGCAATATATATAGGATGTCTATGTAGTCTGAAAGTCAGGACTTTGAAATAGATTATCACAAGCAAAAGTTTGTTATATGGCAAGAACTTGCAAGAAATTTGGGAACATTTTGTATTTGTATGACATTTATGAGAGAAAACAAGAAAAAAATATTAGAGCATTTCCATAAGTGTTGGTACAGTATGGGACGATTCAGAGTCAAGACGGCGAGGCGTACCAAATATCGATACAGTATGAGGCTATGTGCTAGTATGCTTGGTATGGTACAGTACCTACCGGTTGGACAAACCTTGCTAAAGGTGTTTCTAGAATAAAGAAACATGAAAAATGGACTACGAATATCTGGAAAATTATACTTAAATTAATAGGTCATGGAATGACATTTTCTTAATTATTTTCAACCTCGTGAACAACATGGTAACATGATATGTCTTCAATAAAATGGTCATAACTTCTTTGTTTGAGCTCCGGATAAGGTGATTCGGGATGCATTGTAAATCTAAATTGATACTGGATATATTGGAAGTGGTTTGAGCTCAAAATTCACCATGTGCTGACTTTCTAATGCTCTCTTTTGACTGATGTGCGCTATACTGCAACTTGACCTCTTATTAACTTATTAGCTTGCAAAACTTAAGCTCATTACTTACATGTGAGTCACGTATCATGTCATATCCACCTTCTAATCGGTCTCGGAAGTGTCCGGAGGTTGCCTGTGGCTCTTGTGACAATAGAAGGTTTGGATTGGGCCTTCAATCTTATTCCAGCTCAACTTCCGGTGCATCCATGACTGCTTCTTCATCCTTGGTGGTTTTCGATGAGGGTCCAGGGTCAAGAAACCATGGAGCTCAGTGACTTTAATAAACTTGATGTAATTTAGAGGAATGATCGAAATGTTAAATTGGGATTCCTTCCTAGAAAAGAATTAATGGAGAAGAAATATCCATAAAGTGCACCTAGATTGATAAGATAGAGCAGATTAATTATGGTTAGGATCATTATTTTGATGAATAAAGTGTATAATCCAAGCACTCAAACATGAATTTGTTAATTCTGTCTATTTAGCATACATAATGCATGCTGAAATCATAATTCTTCAGTTTCTTCCCGTAAATATTTAACAATCTTCTGCTCTGCTAAATATGTTCCCTATGCTGTTTTTTTGATGTTTTCTTCTTCAACTTGATTGCATGATATAAATTTGCACAATATCTATTACCTGAGATGTTTGGTGTAAAATTCTGTCATTCTGACTCATTACTAATTCAATGGTCTTTGTCAATGTAGTAAAATTGCACTGTAGTAACCCATATTTCTGTCTTTAAGATATTTCTCTTTTGTTTCTTTGTGTTGATTGATGATCGGATTAGGTTGCTTGAACACATTATGATATTATCACTCTCACTTTATAAATTTATGTTTCTAGGTGTTTTTTGGTGGTCTAATATGTTTGGAGATATTCTAATCAGCAAGTTCCCTCTGTAGTTTGTTAGAACAGGTGAGGGAAGACTTTTGAAATATGCAGTTGTAGAGGTGCAGAAAGTTGTATCAGGTAAAGATGGTGAGGGAATTGAGGAAGCATATATGAGCAGTCTTATTTGTTCAGTTGAAGCCCATGGCAGCAAAAGGTTTCTGAATTTGGTTGATGCTGTTCTGTTTGATATCAATAAGTGGTGTCACAATCAACTAGAGGACTATCATTTGCATTTTAGTCAGGTCAGCTCTCCGAGTGTTGTAATTTTCATGCATAAGTAACTATTATGTTCTATGATGTCATTGTTTAATCCATTCTTCTATATTCTGCTCTCAAATGTGATGCTTCATAATTAATAGACATATGCATGTTATACTAAAATTTATTCTAATATGCAGATGCTGAAAAGCTTCCAATTTTGTTATAAACTTATAATTAGTCTGACGCGGACTTAGTCTTTTATTATCATATTGTCCATCCCATCTGTTTACCTGCGATGTGACATTGATTGTTTGATACTGTGTTAGTACAATGTTGGTGCAAGTATAGATCACAAGATTCTGAGGCAACAATTGTCATACACAATAGATGATTTATGGTTCAAATTATTGTCAAGCATGTGAATTGTTTCAAAAGGCTTATAGGAACATTTTCCACCTAACATAAGTGGCACTCAGAACCTTGTATATAATTATCTACAAAAGGACTCAAGATATACTCAAGATTTATTTTTAGACATGGTTTGCTTGTCTTATCCAAAAAATCTCCAAACATGGCAGAAAATAATTTCTTACCTATTAAAAGTGTGTTCTGATTGTAGTAATAAGGCTCCAAAGTTGTACACTTGATCCATCTTGAAAATAGCTTCTAACAAGTTTTCGGTATTAGTTCTCCTACTAGTATGTAGGGTTAGTGCTGGTTCTGGGCAGCTTGCTTTTTGTGACCAAATGCATTCATGTGTTTAGTTCTTGCACTTGGTTATTGATCAGGAACCTTTCAATGAGCTAGGAAATATAACATTGTTTTGTTGCATTCCTATCTTGATTATCACATTATGTGGGCAATGCAAGATTTAAGAATAAATTTATGTTCAGTTTTCCTATTAAAATTGCCATCATAAATTTTCCCATTAAAGTTGCTAACCCCAAATATTTTGGAAAAGGAGTGCTGGTTGCAGTGTTAATGGTTTTTCACTTTTCATATTGAAGTTCAGAAAATGTAATCTTTGTCATTGTTTGCCATTCCTGTAATCAGTATCTTCATATTCAAATCACGTTTTAAACTTCTCAGTTTATTGCTTTGTGAATTCAAAATATATACCCTAGTTTATTTGAGTTAAATGGAATGTACCTTAATTAGATTACTTTGTTTCTAATAAAATAAAGGAACAGGGTTCTGCCCTTCTGTTGGATAATGCATGTGAGTTGTCATGTCTTGTTAAGCTAAACAGGTATCAAGGATGTCATGACTTCAGGTGCTGGCCATGCCGGTCCATACTGGCCAGCATGTACATGCTGAGACAGTACCAGCACCTGCCATGAGTTGGCATGGCACCTCTTTTTTAAATATTTAAATTTTAAATAAATTCTTTTATCTTTTTTGTATCTCCCAGCATGGAATGTACTGTGCTTGCAAGTTACTAGCTTACCGACCTGCATAAGCTTTTAGAACCTTGAAGGATGCAACTTCCATTATATTCTTAATTAGTTCTGTTAAATTTCTTCTAAGCATTGACTACATGGCAGGAGAGCTTTGTTGTTGCTTTTGCATGTAGATCTAGACTCTCTTTTGTCTCGGTGGATTGTTGATAGGAAGAAAATCATAATATCTCTCATATAAAACATCCTATAAGTGCTATGATGTCCAGTGGGAACTACTTTCTAAATAAAGAATCTAGCATAATTTTAACTATTTTTATTTTCTGATATTTTTAAAGGAAAATATAGCTTGCCAAAAATTATAATGGATATACTAAGTTTCTAACCAGCCGTTGAGATTAGTATATATTTTACAAATGACATATATATATAGTACATTATGTAACTATGACTTCTCATAGATTGGTTTGAGAATCTTCAATTGGATAGTGTCTGATATTAGGCAAGATCATCATGCCCATCATTCTTCGAACCATCCCAAATCGGATGGTTCAGACCAAGGTTCGCTGTACCGGTACCGGACGGCGTGCCGGTGCCGGACCGGTATGGTACCGTACCGTACCGACACATGGTACGCCTAGGCGTACCGGTCCGGTATCGGTACATAATATTTTTTTCGATTTTTAATTTTTTTTTTGAATTTTTGAAGTTAATAATTGATAAATACAACCTCAATATGGCATTATATTGCATATTATTGACATATTTGGGTTCAATTTGGAGTTAGGTTGCGGTACAAAGACTCTTGATCCAAAATCTCAAACATATATTTATTTACTTTATATTTTAACTATGTCATCTTAAAACTAAAGAAAAAATATATAAAATACGCATTAAAATGTATCTAAATATTTAAGTACAAAACGCAGTAACTGATATACGAACCTTAAGATGTACTCTGTATTTAATTTCTTGTCGAGTATCTGTGATGCTCGTAGATGTCTACATCATCAACATATTCTGAAGGGATATCAGTCTAACCCTCTAGCCAAGCTGCACCGTACTCTCGAATATTCATCATTCCATAAGGCATCCTCTCTGGATTGTAAGACATCTCAGACCTCTCGTTAAAATTCTGACTCTGAGAAGTATCTTCGAGATGATGGTATGGTTGTGGAGGAGCCCATCCAAATATGCTAGTAGCAAAATCTAATCCGTAAGATGCTCCAGGTTGCATAGGGTAGTAACCACTAGAAGATGATGCCTCGGATGCACCATATGCATATGGATCATAAGGTGACTGTGGATAATAGGATCCATAATGCGAGGATGATCCAGATACATCCATGGATCCTACTCCACGTGCAAGATCGTCCGCAGCTGCATCATGTGCTGGATGACCTCTAGGAGCCCGTCATCTATATGAAATCGGCTCTCCACAATCTTTATTGACTCGTCCACCATGATCTCTATCCTGTGTGACATGTGTAAACTGAGACTCACCGGTGAATCGAATATCACTCTGTGGCTGTCTCATAAACGGTGGTCTCCTGTCCTCCAGTTTCTTCCTGATTATCAGATCCATGGCTACTACTACCAGTATCATCATCACTCTCCCTGGTATCCGTATCTGAACCAGATAGCTCCTGTACTCTCGAGAGTGGTGCACGTACAACCGTCTTTTCCTTCTCCCCTTGTGCCCCTTTGTGATTGAGTTTCCTGTGATTGGGAGGATGGATGCCTTCTTGCTGGCTGCCGAGAGGATCGTCTTTACATCTCTCGCTCGAATCTCTGGGAAGATGTATCGGATAGCGAGTCATGTGATGAATGAGTCCCTTGTGTCCCCTCAGACTATGGCTGCTCCCTCTACCATCAGGCTCTCTGACTGAGGTAGTCCTCTTTAACTCGAATTCTCCCCTACCTGTCGCTGATCCAGATCCTGATTCGTAGTATGATGGTCTGAATCGCTCTCTGTATCGGGCCATCTCCTCCTGCTGGTACTGATCCGCCAAGCTTGTCTGAATAGCAGCTTCAATCTGTGCCTCCTCCTCATCTGGAGCAGAAGCCTCCTCTGACTCTCTAGAGTGATAAGAAGGTGGCTCTGCAGCTCGACAGTCTACTTCGGTCTTTTTCTGCTTTATCCTTTCCTTCGCTGTTTTCGAATCAGTAGTATTTTTTCATCAATTGTCGGACCTCTTGCGGACATTTCCGACACATGGACACATCAGGATAATCACCAGCCAGATGCTGCTTCAATCTAGTCACCCCTCCTCCCTTAAACTCTGTGTTGCACCATTTGCATCTCCAATGATGTCAAACCGAGAGCATCTCGCCATGATCCCAACCGATGTCACGCTCTGGATCTTTCTTCTTACTCATTTCTGCAGGTATAACAAAATACTAATTATTTCTAATTAACTGTAATATAACACTAATTACATATATTTTTTATTTGATAATATTTTTTACTATTTAAATATTTATAAAAAGAATTTCAAAAAAATTTTAAGTTAGATTCAAATATTTCAATTGTTTTGAATCATTCTAAACATTATTCTCAATTTCAAAACTAACTTTGATTTTTTATTTTTTTAATTTTTTAATAATTTTTATATAAATAAATATATACTATAAAATAGCTGATTAATTAAAATGAACGAACGTCATGCTCTAAATTTTTTTCTTATAAATATATGCAAGTATAACAAAACACGATAGTTTAATGATAATTAAAATAATTATATATAATTTTAAAATAATTTTAATAATTATTTTAAAATTTATAAATTCAAATAAATATGTTATATGCTTTAAATAATATTTTTAAATTAACTAAAATATAACACTATTTTTATATATTTTTTATTTTATAATTAAATTTTATAATTTAAATAATTAAAAAAATAATTTTTTAATTTCAAATATTTGAAAAAAAAATTGAAATTAAATTTAAGTAGCTTGAATCATTCTAAACATGATTCTCAAACTCTAATTTTTTTCCCTAAAATTTAATTTTTTTTTTTATTTTTAAATAAATAAATATTTAAAAATATTTAAAAATATTTAAAAAATATATAATTAATAAAAATTAACAATTTTGGTATCATCGTGTAGATCTTCCAAAGATCTATCACATATAATTAAATCATTACCAAAATCACAAGATTTTGGCATGATTTTTTCTTATTTTTATTCTTTCTCATTCTTATCCTATTTTTAACAACAAAAATAAAAAAAAATATTTACTAAGAAAATAACATATTATCTTATCTCCGACCAAAGATCAGCCTCTCCTCGAACCACTCCTACAATTTGACGGAGTTTTTTTTTTTTTTTCTAATTTTTCGAAGGTCTCAACGGTTTCGTTGAGACCTTCATATGCTTCGGGAGTTCTCTGAGACTTCTCAGAGAACTCTGACACCTCTCAGAGAACTCTAACACCTCTCAATCATTTAAAAGCTCTCCGACCCCACCCCTCCCCCTCCCTACTTTTTGCATGTGGGGATGTCGGCACGGTTCGGTTCACGCCGAACCGGTATCGAACCGATCCATACCATTCGATTTTGGGCGGTATGGACACGAACCGGACCGAACCGAACGGTTCGGTGCGGTTCGGGGAGTTTTTCAAAAAAAAAGTCCGAACCGGTAATGTGCCGGTCCGGCTCGGTATGTCTCGTACCGGGCGGTTCGGCCCGATACGGCGAACCTTGGTTCAGACCGTGCCGAACTGTATTGACAGAAAACCGGTCCAGTTCTGGCGTACAAAATGGCACAGCAACCATCTCGAAGGGAGGGAGAAGAAAGAGAGGAAGAGAGAGGAGGGGCGAGAAGGAGAGGGAGAGAAAGAGAGATCCTTCGGCAGCCATCTAAGCTCTTGTCGAGCTTGGGATGGGCGGAGGGAGGGAAGGAAAGAGAGGGGAAGAGTTTTATCGGGTGTTCGGAGGCCGTCGGAGGCCTCCGAATGGACGGCGCCGCGGCCACAACGTCTTTGATGGCCGACAAGCCCACGTTGAGGGACTTGAGGGTGGTTGAGGCCGGAGGGCCTCCGCCCTCCTTCCATGCGAAACAGGGGTTCGTCCCTATTTTGCATTTTTTTGGCTTTTATTGCACGAAGTTTTTTTTAACATAATTTTGGTTGAAGTTGGCAACCCAGTTGCCGACTTCGCGCGATAAAAGCCAAAAAAAAAGCGAAATAGGGGTGAACCCTTGTTTTACATGAGAGAAGGTGGAGGTCCTTCGACCTCAGCCACCGGAGGCCGTCTTCCTCTCCCTCTTCTTCTCTCCCCCCGTCTCTCTCTTCCTCTCTTTCTTCTCCCTCTCCCCTTCTCTGCCCTCTCGGTTTGGCTCGGCATGGAATGGTACGGACTTGTACCGAACCGTACTGCCGGCCGGCCGGCATGGGCTCCGGTTTTGGTTCAGCAGTCTTTGATCACGCCCGTTATTTTCTATTGCTTTTAACCTGGGGTCATATCCAAAAATTGCTCTTGGTTTCATCGTGATTATTATGTATAACTCATCCTTTGGATTGGTCTTCTGATTCTCTATTCATCGCTTGGACAATGGCATTTATCATTTAGTATATTCTCTTTCAAAAATATCCTGGAACCTTTGCTGTGAACTTACTATTTACTTGTTAAGAGTGAAGCAAATAGGAGAACATGAGCCAGAAATCTGCAGATGCATGCTCAGTCTTATCCTTCTCCTTACCTTCTTGCTTTGGTATTCTCGTGTGGTTCTTATTTGGTCATCACTTTTGCCTTTAATTATTTAGCAATTCCATAAATTTGAAAACTGAAACCACTTTTCCTAAATCTTAAATAATCAAATGGTATTATACAAGGTTCACCATCTTGGTACTAGACCTTGTACCATTATCATTCTATTATACAAGGTTCACCATCTTGGTACTAGACCTTGTACCATTATCATTCTATTATAATGTTGGTATGTGGTTCAGAATGTGATAAGTGCGTAAGTTTGCCCATAGAAGCATTAATTTATGGATCAAATTATTTTTATTTTTTTAAAATTGATGCTTCTTCGTGTATTTTGCAGAAAAGAGGTGCACCAACAGGAAGAGCCCGATCGGCAGGCTTAAAGGGATCAAACGGGACCAAAAATGGAGTTAAAATGGATTTAAATTCAAAGCCGAAAGCCAATCCGATCCAATCTGCAAGCTGGTGGTCCACCATGGACCACTTGGTCCATAAGAAGGTTGGTGAGCCACGTGAAAAGCTAAAGTAATATCTTAAAAATCTTCACATGGCTCAGAGAGAGTTTTTGGTGGCTTGGGCTGCATGGGAATGAAGCACGAACACAAGAGATGGCGGGTTTCAGGCGAGACCCAGAAGCTTTTTAATTCAAAACAAGGAGCACAGCTCACGGGGAGTTATTGGTGGGGGCGCTTGGAATTCAAATCAATTAGGATGTGGGAGCTGGTCCAAGGCTATACACGGGATGCGGTTGGGCGACGTGGTAAATGAGAAAACGTAGGGAAGATGCGGGCGCGATGCGGCAAGCGGCAGAAAAGGATACATGTGGACGGCTGGGACGAGCGACAGAACAGAAGAAGAAATTTTTTTCAAAAGAAAATAAATACCTAGTTCATTAGTCTCACATCTAAAACATAGAAAAATCTTTTATCTATCTACGCCAAATAAAAAACCCACATACCACCTCTTGGAGATCATCTGATTTTTTCTCAAGCTTTAGTATTCGTAGATTTTGTTCTACCCAAAACCCTGTCTCCACTCCTCTTTGGTCCCTAAGCCCTTGTTCCTACTTTCTTCCATCCTTCTAATACACGAGAAGGAGAGTCAGCCAGGGAGAGGTTGGCCCAAGCCAAGAGAAGAAGAGAAGCTGGGTTCTATGAGAGAGTTTTATTTTATTTTTATTTTCTGTTCTAACATCAAGTCTCGTTAATGGTTTAGGAGTTAAAATTTTTTTTTGTATCAGAATTTTTATTCAGCAAGAAATTAATTTTTATTTTTTTATTTAATTTTTGTAATTTTAATTTCTATAATAGAGTAGTTTAAATTTTTGTATCTTTTAATTCTGCAATTTTTAATTTTCGCAAGTTAAATTTCAGCAAGTAGCATAAGATTTTATTTTATTTTATTTTTTCGTATTTCAAATCAAACTATGTCTGGCTAAGCAATCCTTCTGGGGTTTGCGATGAAGCTAGACCATGAATAGAATCCTTCTTTGATTTTTTCTTTCGAACTTTTAATTTTTAGAGTCCTCTATTCATCTCTCTTACGAAGAGACTTGATGGGCTATCATTGGATCATAATCCCTTCATAGTCCATGCTTGATTCGATGCAAGAAAGGATGATTGGTAGAAGGCTCATAAATCTTTAAATCCTTTATTCTTCTGTCTTGTGAAAACTTTGATGGGTTACAGTTGGGTTTGAGCCCTTTCATAGCCCATACTTGGGTAACACAAGAGAAGTGATTGAAAGAAAAAGTCTCTTAATTAGGATGAAAGCGAAATGCTTGATGTATCATAGTTGAGTTAAATCTCTTCATGATCCATGCTTGTTTATGTTTTACATTTTAATCAAGGGACATTATAAGAGAAATCATAGGAAGACTCTCTAATTCATTGGTCTGGTGGATTCAAAAGTCTTAGATCTTTTAGATAATTTATCTTTATATTTGATTAATTTACTGCTTTGATAGTTCGTAATTCAACAAACAAATTCTCCTTTGTTAAAGCCCGTCTGAGCAAATATTTGAACACACTTTAAAAATTCAATTCTTTGTGGGATCGATCCATACTCGTCGAACGTGCTACATTGCACACTGTGCGTTTGCGGTAAATTTAAGACACATCAGAATGGTATGAAAGTATTAGTATAGTAAGATACACCGTAATGATATGATACGGTATGCCCTATACTGGGTGGTATGGCAAACACTGGTATTATTCTATTTAAACATAGTTTTAGTATCAATTTGATCAGAGAGTCTTTTCAATCTAAGAATTGGTTTCACCTTTCATCTCATATTTTTGCTCAAGAGTTACATCACACAATCAAAATTACATATAATCTTATTAGCACACCTCTGAGAACCCTTAGTGCTAAGGTATCTTCCAAAGTGTGACAGAAACATGGCTCTTTTAGTAAGAAACAGTCGGGTTTGATGTGAACTATTGGGTTATTAGATTATCCGACATAACATTGGCCTTCTATCACTTGGATGTGCGTGAGATCAGCAGAGATCCCTATGCTGCAGACTGCATACTTGCGGTGCCTCTCACTCATCTTGAGGGTGCCATGGGCAGCCAATATTGCATTCCATGATCATATGGTCCAAACAAGCATAATACCTTTGTTTTACTTTAAAAATTATTGTTGGGTTGAGTATAATCAAGATTTTAAAAACCACTAGAACAGGATGGTACGAGTGGTATCATACCATTTTGGTAGGAAACCAGCATCGACTAGGGGTGGAACTAGGCCGGGTCCTATCCTTACCTGAGCCCGGCCCAAAAATAATTTTCGGGCTTTGGGCTGGGCTTAGGCCCGATAAATGCCTAAAAATCCCGGCCCGAGCCTGGCCCGAGCCCGGCCCGAACCTATTTGGGCTAGCCCGAACAGGATATGGCCCTAGTCCATGCCCGTCCGTTCCCTTTCCTCCACGCTGCTGTTGTCGAGACCGCCGAGACCGCTTTCAAGGCCATCTCTGATACTTTGTCTCTGCCAACTCCACCCCCTCCCAATCTATGATGGCCCTGCCACCGTCGTCGCCCGATCACAGATCATCGGCTTTCGAAGCTTTGGATCCTTCTCCGCCATCCCCCTCCAACTCGCCGGCAGCTGCGAGAGGCCCTCAATGGGTTTCTTCCTCTCCAGCACCGTGCTTCGTCGCGTTCAGTCGGTAGGATTTGGGCCTGTAGCGTTCCTAAGCGGGGAATGGGATCTGGCCCGCAGGTGGATCGATTGGGGTTTTTTCCTCTCCGGTGCGTTCCGAAGCGAGGAATCGAATTTGGCCTACTGGTGGATCGATCGGCTTCGGAACTTCAGATCTTTAACCCTGGGGGTGATTTCCGACGGGTGACAGTCGGACCTGTCATCGTTGTCTTCTTCGTTGAGATCGAGGAGCGGGGTGAGGACCTGGGGCTGCTCGAGCTGGGAGGAGAGCTTCATGAGGCGGATCTGGCCATTGATGAAGAGATCGTCGATGGAGGTCATGGATCGAGCGACGAAGGTGGAGGATGGGAAGCGGATGGATGAAGGAGCCGCGGACGGATTGGTCGGGTTGCAGTCGAGTCCGAGCTCAAGCCGGGCTCGGGCCGGGCCATTGATAGGTCCAAGCCCAGCCCAAAAATGAAATGGGCTATATTTCTAGGCCCAAGCCCGGCCTGATTTTATTTGGGCCTAGCCCAGAGCCCGGCCTGACCTAGCCTAGAGCCCGGCCTGCAGTCGGGCCAGCCCGAAGCCCATTTCCAGCCTTAGCACCGATATACAGTGTGTCACTGAAGGATGCAATTCTGGACCGTGTGCCCATACTAGGCAATGTACTAGCAAAAAAAAAAAAAAAATCAGTACAAGGTCCGTTACCGGTATTTGAAACCTTCAGTATGGTTATTCTTTTTTCGGGAAATTTGATTTCTTTCTACTAGTATCTTCTGTCCTAGGTTAATAGATGGTCAAATATTATATCAAAGTTCTATCTTATGTTTACAATTTTATATTCTTGTGTTATCTCAAATTTAAAAGATGACGGAATGGTTATATTTAGAATTTTTCAATTATCTTAGTTATGAACAATGTGAATTTCAACAAAAAGAATGTTTTAACATCTCAATTATTATTCTTCAGGTATCAGTCACATGATTGTATGATAGATACAGATGATTCTCGCTATTTTTTTTTCCTTTATCAGTCAAAATAGGTCGTAAATCATCCGAGTTTTTGAGTTGACTGAAGGCATTTTTTTTGATGTTATCAATTGAATCCTGAGTTGTGAGTTTTCGAACCATGATTTCAAATATTATTTTCTTCATTTTTTTTTCCTTTAAATCATTTTGCTCATTTTGTTAACCATTAAAATGAAGATCATGAGGCCTTGGCCTTCTAAACTACATCGTGTATCATGTTTGTTGTACTTCAAGTTTCTTTTAGGTTTGGACACCAAATCAGCTATTAATGTTTCATTTCATCACACATGATGCCTAAACATTGGGTTTTCGGTTTGATGCTTTGATGTAGGACAAATTGGCTACACTTGAAAGCATCCTGACATTGGCAATACTTTGTGGGTCACATTTTGCCGATGAATTTGCAGAAATCAAGGTCAGACATATCTCTCTGCTATGAATCAGTTCATGGTAACATCTTGAAGTCATTCATTTCATTGTCATCGGTGCTTTTCAGTTATACGTTCTAACTAATTTAGCTTCTTATTTGATTATCATTGGTTTTCTCGAATGGCATTTTTATGTATGTAATTTCTGCATCAACTGTGATAAGCATTATATCTGCAGAGCTGGAGGTTTGCTGATTTGTCTCCAGGTTAGCAAGTCTGCAGATGAAAGTTAAATGTCTGATATATATTCTGTCATAAAATTAAATTAGCATTTGATGATTTTCTTGTCAACGATCTGTCCAGGCCATTGATATCTAACTGTAGCTAATATATTTTGTATCTAATTGTAAGCTGTACTCAATGTACCCATTTTCTGCATGAACTGTATTAAGCATTAATTTTGTGAAGTTAGATGTTATTTTAACTTCTCTCCAAGTTAGCAAGCCTGAATACTGAATGTTGAATTTTCATTGGATATTTTTTCTATCTTAAATTCAGATTTGTATTTGACGTTCAACTTTTCAGCAATCAGTTCAAAATGGTTTATAATGTGATTTTGAATATTCTAAATTGTTAGCAACATGTTAGGCCCTTCTTTTGCTGTTTATTTTAACAGTAATATAGAGAGTTATGACATGATTTGTTGGTTTTGTTTGATACTTTAGTTATTCATCTTTTACATTTAAATAATTAAATTACTTATCAAATCATTGGCTTGTGTTACTTCGGAACATACCAGTGTCAAGAGATGCTCTTTAGTTGCTACTTCATAGTGCATAATCAGCTATTATGAATGACCGACTCGATGAATCTTTTGTGATGATGAACCATATTGGAGAATGGGGACTATCAGATATGTTACAATCCAATCTATGTAAATTTTTGATATATCAGTGATCATACCAGTGGAAGGATGTGATTAATCAATCTTTGTATGTTTTGACCTGTAGCTGTTAAACTGTTCATTCCACTGCTTGGTCTATTTTATTACAATCAATCTTGTATATTTATCTCTGTGCATGCTGCCAATCTCAGTAACGAAATTGAATATAATGCCATCACCATGATGATAACCGTGCACATCAAGGTCTTTATCTGGGTGTTCTGCTTTTACTATGCTATTGTTTTTTGTCAATTTAGTTACATGCTCCTCAACATATGTTTCCTCAAATCCCCGTTATCTGCTTGTTTGAGGTTTTCCTTGGACTTTCTAAATTATTTCTATGGCCATTAATTTGAAGTTCAATCTACGCGATCTTCCTCCATATGAAACCTACTTTTCATCAATATTTGGAGCTATGAATGAAATCAAAATGTTGGGTAGAAATTGGCTGGTTTCATATGAAACTGGCTGAGTTTCACTAATTTGGGTCAGCTTTAACCACCTCTGATTAATTTTCAGCCAAAATTTACAACTTTAAGGCTTATGTTGGAGGAATATAACCAATGTGCTGTTGGAAGGCGCGATCTTCCTCCATATGAAACCTACTTTTCATCAATATTTGGAGCTATGAATGAAATCAAAATGTTGGGCAGAAATTGGCTGGTTTCATATGAAACTGGCTGAGTTTCACTAATTTGGGTCAGCTTTAACCACTTCTGATTAGTTTTCAGCCAAAATTTACAACTTTAAGGCTTATGTTGGAGGAATATAACCAATGTGCTGTTGGAAGGAAACTATCGAAAGTATGTATTGGATGATCTAATTTAGTATTATTAGGTTATTGTTAATCAACAATTTTAACAAACTTATTTGGACCATATTATGAATAATTAACATATCTAATGGAATTTTTATCATATTGCTTAAAATTACAACTTTTGGAGAATATAAGGGAATCCTAATGCTAATTGAGTCACTTATAGAATCCAATAAAGTTTATACATACTTGATATGGTAGGAATACATGGGATATTATTTACTTAACTGTTGTTTTAATGGTTATTATAGGCTTCTTAGGTGAGTTTTTTTGAGGTAATAGGTGGGTTTGTGGTCCTAGTACTGGTATTGACACCACCTTTCTTTTGCCTGCTTGCTTTGCATGCAAGAAGAGGAAAAGAGGGAAGGGGAGAAGAGAGGATGAAGGGGAGAAAGAGCAGGCAGTTCGGACTTCCATTGCTCTCATCTGGCCTCCTCCAAGTCTAAATCTATATTAGAATCTAGTTTTCTTCTCCTTGTATCTCACTTCATTTGTTTTTCTCTTTTGTCTTTTTTCCCAGATATTTAAAAAAAAAAACTGGTTTCAATACAATAAGCCCACCTATTAACTCAAAATCATTCCTCAATCCTATATTGTGATATAAACAAACCCCAGAACCTTTAAATAATCATAGAAAACAACAAACAATGGAGAATACAAAGTGAAAAAGGGCATCCCAATGAACTACCAAGATGCCAGCCTGTCCCAAATGGTCAGATAGTGGGTCTTGGCCATCCTGGTTCATACAGGCTGGTTACCAACCATGATGACCTGGTTATTCATGTATTAGGTCTCTGACCCATCCTAGAAGCCAGAACCCCACTGATCTGATCCGAAATAGCTGGTATGGCTGTGATTTCAATCCAAAGAAAACCCTCAATATTCTACAGCTTAGAATGTTGGGCGCTAGAGGGACTATTAGAAGCATGTGTAATAGTCCTAGATTACTAGATTATATTTAACTGTGGCGGCGAATTTAGAAAGCATAGAGTAGGGAAAGGTGGCATTAGTGGATGTGTAGGGATTGCATCAGCGGAGAGACGGAGAGGCGATTGAATGGTATGGGCACATGCAATGAAGATGTGAGGAGGTTCAGGTCCGGAGAGTTGCTTGATCTTTTGGGGATTTCAGAATTGAGGTAGGCAAAAACTAATTAAACATGAAAAGCTGACCTGCTCTTGTGCGGGGTGGGAGCTGTATACTTTGGTTGGGTATTGGTCGATCTTTTGACCTAAACTTTGAATTAGTTATGGGTCAAAACTTTGACCTAACTCAGGTCCTGTGGGTAGTCTTTGTTTGGTTCAGATTGGGCTTTGTTGGTTGGTTTATGATCTTTTGGTATGAATAAGAGTGAATTGTCTCTTTTTAGTACGAGTCTTCCAGCTCGCTTCAAATTGGAGTGACCAGGAGTAAAATTGTGGTCAAGTCGGTTAAATTGGGTCAGTTTAAGGGTTGGGTCATGTGGATACAGTTTAGATGAGTTGGGTTGAACCATGAGGGGTGATGCATGGGTTGAAGGGTTTGGACTGGCTGTTGGGTTGGACTGAGTATTGTTAAGATTTCATATGTTAGTAATTGAGTATGTTATTGTTGACTTTGAGCTGAATTCAACCTGACTGGATTTATTGCCAACCCCAAGACCTTAAACAACATGGATCAAAGTTGCAAGAATAAATTTGAAAAAGCTTGGACTAGCATCAGAGGTAGGCCTTGCTAGGAATAGGTGGGTAATGGAGAGTTATGAAGTTGACTCTGATTAATTGGGGGCAAGAGTTATATAAGTCAAAACAAGCAGCATATGGCAGAGGGTACAGTGTGGCCATAGCCAAATGATAAGGCCAAAGCAATTACATTTTTTATTTACACAATTATAAAAGTTTATTTTTCATAGAGTTTGTATTCTAAATTTTAATTACATCATGGGAAAATAATCGATAGATGTGATCTTTTCATAAAAGTGAAGTCTTTTTTTTACTATAGTCTAAAAATGTCTTCATTTGAATATTTCATAAAATCATTTGCAGGTTTTCAGCATATTTCAAATCACATAACATCAGGTTCCATGGAATTCAATGAATATGTGAATATTTTTCAAGATTTTGTTGTATCAGTTATTTTAATTACATAAAGTAAATGAGGTCTAAAACGACTTGCTTACACAACATAAAGTATTGACAAATAACCAAAATTGAAGTATTGAATTGATTGATAAATATATGGGGAAACCAGCAAGTATAAAGAAACTATATTAACATGAATGCACAAATTAGATGCGATAGGCTTTACATATAACATACTTTTTAAAATTATAAAATGTTTCTTATTTATTTTTCTCATTATTTTCTTTCCAAATTTCTTTTGTATATTTTTTGATTTGTTGCATTTTTTATTTTCAATTTTCTTTTGACAGTTTTTAAAAGGTTTCTCTTTTAGACCATCGAAAGATACATAAGATAAAAGGTTCCAGAGTCTGAACTAAAATGATATCTAGCATACTTTAGTGGTTCATTTAGTTTCTTTTGTTTTATACTTGTTTGAAATATTTCTACATTGTATTATAATTTCTTCCAAAACTTTGAAACTGAAACTAAAACTGTTGAAAGTGACGAATTGCTGAAAAGAAAACTCATTTAGCTTGGCAAAACAACTTTTCAAATTTTATCATATTTATTTATTGATGAAACATGAGGAATGGCTTTGAATCATTGTTTATCACAGGATTTGTCGAACCGGCTCGAACTTAGCGGTTCGGGGCATGCCGAACTATACCGACGATTAATTGGTGTGGTTCGGGTGTTCGATTCGGAATGCCGGCGAAAATGAAGCGATGGAGAAGGAAAGAGAGGAAGAGAGAGAGAAAGAAGGGGAGGGAAGGAGAGGGGGAGGTCGGCGGTGGTCTGGCGAGGTTGTTAGAGGACCATCGAGGCCTCTGGGGCTCAACGATACCCTGCGAGATGTAAGAAGAGAGTGATAGAGAGAGAGAGGGGAAGGGAGGGAGGAGGAATGAGGCAAAGGTGGCGAGAAGGCGGGCCGATGGCCGTTGGATGGCCCAAAAACACCCCGCGGTTGCCATAGGTTCGAAACAAGGGTGACATCCTTGTTTCGTCATCTTTTTTAAACAAGATGATAAATAGTGAAGCCTGCAAATCTATTATCAACTTCACTATTTGTTGTCTTTTTTAAATAAAATGATTTAAAAAAATGATGGAATAGGGGCGTCGCCTCTGTTTTGAACCCACGGCAATCGTAGGGTGTTTTTGGGCCCGTTCGACGGCCACCTGGTAGCTCTCTGATGGCCTTCCCGCTGCCTTCCCCTCCTTTCTTTTCCCTCCCCCCGTCTCTCTATCTCTCTTTGCTCTCATTTTCTCTCGCCTAAGACCATGGAGCCTAGGAGGCCTCAACAGCCCTCCGGTGGCCTCTGTGGCCCTTTGGTGGCCACTATCGGCGTCTCTGTTGGCCTCCATTTCCCTCCCTCCCAGCTCTCTTTCTCTCTCTTTTCCTCTTCTGTTTATCCCTCGTTTCTGTATTGGTTCGGCCCCAGTACGGTCCGGTATGGAGACGTATCGACTTGTACTGCCGGCCAGCCAGCATGGGGTTCGGTTCTGAGTCGGCGATTTTTGATTTATAACATTTTGGCTTTTCCAAGTTTATCACACCTTATACATCTAAGCAAAGCTTTTATAGTTGAAAACTGAACTACCAAGTGTTAGTAATAGGATCATTAATTTTCATATAGTTAAGACAAGAATTTCACAGTAGACTGAAACATATCACTTGTAATTGGAGCGGAACAGGCAGTGGAGATGACTAGATTACAATAAGGAGGCTTGCAAGGGGTTCTAAAGAAGCATAAAACTTAAGGTAGTGAATTAGCTGTTTTCATTCTCAAAAATGAGATTATTCACTATACTCATCTCTCTCTTTCGTTGATGCTGTTGAGTTTATTGTGTTGTAAACTGTTTCTCTCCAAGTGCCTATAGGAATATAGTAGGTTTGCAGTAATGTTTTGCTTGTGCTTGAAGCTTTTAAGAACAATATCATTTCAATTGAATTAAGCTCCTTAAAGTGGCCCTTTCAGCAGTTTTCAAATATTAATTTTCATTAGATTTCTTTCATTACAGTACATTATACCTTTGGCTGGAGATGGGACAACATCTATCTTAGTGCATTCATTCATTGAGAAGTCCATTCAAGCTGCTTATAAACGGGTGAGCCATGCCAATTAGGGTTTTTGACATGAAGTGATATACTTGGGACATGTACAGTGATAAACTCAAATTCTCTTGGTCTGCCAGGTCCGTAATGTCGTGGATGCGAAATCTAAGTTGGAAGGGAAGCATTCCCTCACCATGCTTGGCAATGAATTAAAGCTAATTGCTGAGAAAGAATGCACTACATTTATTCCTTTGTTGTGCCGCCAATATCCTGATGCTGGAATTCTTGCTGCCGTACTCCTCCATCGGTTATATGGGGAACAACTGGTGTCTTAATAAATTAAATTTCATTTCTCTCACATCTAATGTACCGTTAGATAACTTAGATTAGTCCAATTTATGCTTTATACTTATGCATAATATATTCCTGTTATGCCTAGGATCCATTCTTGCAAGGTGTCTCACAGTTTTCAGAGAGTATAAGAGAAGTACTTGCGGCAGCTAATTGCTTAGAGCGTTATCTTTCTCGCATAGTCCGTTCTGTACAAAATTGCGTGGGATCTCCGATAATCAATTATTTACATCCATATCAGGTTACGTTACCCATAACTTGACCAACTGCACTAAACATTACATATGAGCTTGTTATACATGGTATTTGATGATGTTTGCTTCGCATGTCATGTATATGGAACTGTAGGGTTTTTTGTCTTCTCTTTCATTCTGGGTGTTCTTATATAGTCGGCGTGATGGTAAAACTAGAATATTTATCACTAAATCATACTAATACAAGTGGAATGTCCATGTACAGCAAATAAGATAGCTGGATTGACATGCAGTTCAGCTGCTTGATGAGCATATTTGCAAATTTGCAGTTGCATACCTGGCTTGCACATATTATCTTGCTTATGCATAAGAATTTAGTTATCGAAGTTTTTAAATTGGCAAAATTTGTTATTGGAGTTAATTAACTTGACATGATCTGTTTAGTATCTCTCTACACAGATACAACAAATTTGTGCACCACTTATTCTTCAATGGTTACATACTCAACATGACATCATCTTGGAGTGGACAAAACGTGCTATCCAGATAGAGGTTGGTTTGCTTGATCAGCAAAATTGGTTCTAACAGTATCTTTTATCCTTTTTAAAAAATTGTTGTGGGAAGTAATTATGTAATTTAAAATGCATTCTACTTTGTGTACCAGATATTGTATGAATAAATTACTGTATTTCCTAAACACCTTTCTCAATATTTCGTCCCTCTTTCCTAGTTTAGTTGATTGTCTTTTAGTTTTACCGGCGTGCTTTGAACTGATAAAAACATATAGTTTGTGTTTATGCATTTCACAATCTTAATTGTTTTCTCACATTTTATGTATATGTGTTTGTATGATTAGATACTTCTAAAATATGCGGGAGACTGATGAATAATTTATCAACAATACTTGGCCAATAAAAATGCTATAGGACTAATATGTCTTATAAACATTTGAATCAAGGTTTTAAATATCAGTGGGATGGCAAGGCATTTCAAGGCATGTCACTGTCCCGCTTGTTGTGACAAGGCAGCAATCCAAGTGCCGAGATGGGACGATTTGGGAAATGGACCAGGATGGGTTGAGACATCCACCATCTCGAGTGTTAGGATGCCTAATGGCCTTGTCCCATGGAATAACTAGGACAACCCCATCCCATGGTATTAAAACCTTGAATTGAATATGTGGTGGGGCCTGATTATTAAACGGACACATGTTTTTGTAAGAACTACACATGTATTATGTATATATTTTCAAGGTCGCATGTATGTATTTTTCATGTTATGTTTATACAAGATATATATGTAATATGTATTTATACATGTATATACACATGCAAAATATCCATGCATACAAATAAATAACTATTAAAGTTGTATCTCAGCTGATTAGATGTTATTTTAATTTCAATTTTTTGAGGACTCTTTGATGTGGTTGTTTATGTTCTGCTTAGAGGTTCGCCTCATGCTCTTTAATGTGGATATTTATGTTCTTCATAGGATTGGGAGCCTTTATCATCTCAACAAAGACAAGCAGCATCCATAATTGAAGTCTTTCGAATCATTGAAGAGGTTTAGATCATTTCAAACAATTTATTCAATTTTTAAATGCATTCAAAATTTCAAATATTATTTCACTTTTTTCTCTTTGAGAAGGTTATTTCATGTACTTCCTAGTCGAGTTTAATGTGTTATGCATCTATCTTCTTTAAGAAAATTGTCAAATTGTGGTGCAGATGCAACCAGAAAAAAGGAAAAAAACAAATCCATTGATCGTGAAGTTTGTTTTCTTGTTAAATGTTAAAACTGAACAGTGGGATGTTTACTATTATGAAGAACAATATAAATTGGCAAAGCATTTAGAATTATCAAAACCACAGCCAGAGAGCCTCATGACATTTTGTATATTATCAACATTATACGTCAGTGATTGTCATTTTATGCTAAGGCGATGTTTTTGATAAGTGCAAGATGGGGCAAAGCAAGGTCCGCTGTACCGATATCGGGGCCTATACCGGTGCCCGGCCGGTATGGTACGATATCGGTACCATACCATACTGACACGGTACGCTCCGGTGTACTGGTTCGATACCGGTACAATTTTTTTTGTTGTTTCTTTTTTTTTTGGGTCTTCAAGTTATTAATTCATAAATGCAATCCCAAAATTACATTATATTATATATTATTGACATATTTGGATTCAATTTTTGAGTTCGGTAGCGGTACAGGGACTCTTGATCTAAAATTTCAAATATATATTTATTTACATTATATTACAACTACATCATCCTAAAATTAAAAAGAAAATATATAAATGTGCATTAAAATATATCTAAACTTTTAAAATACAAAGCACAAAAAATGATATACTAACCTCAAGATCTACTCTGCATTTAATATCTTATCGAGTGTTTGTGACGCTCATAGATATCTGGATTATTAGCATAATCTGGAAGAATATCAGTCCAACCCTCTAACCAAGATACATTGTACTCCTGAATATTCATCCCATAAGGTATCTTCTCTGGATTGTAAGACATCTCAGATCTCTCATTCAAACTCTGGCTCTGAGAAGTATCCTTGGGATGATGGTATGGCTATGGAGGAGCCCATCCGAATATGCCGGTAGCAAAATCTGATCCGTAAGATGTTCCAGGCTGCATAGGGTAGTAACTAGTAGAAGACGATACCTCGGATGCACCATATCCATATGGATCATAAGGTGGCTGCGGATAATAGGATCCATAATGCGAGGATGATCCAGATATATCCATGGACCCTACACGTGTAAGATCGTCTGCAGCTGCATCGTGTGCTGGATGACCTCTAGGAGTCCGTCGTCTATATGAAATCAGCTCCTCACGGTCTTTATCGACTCATCCACTATGGTCCTTATCTTATGTAGCATGTGTAAACTGGGACTCACCGATGAATCAAATATCACCCTGCGGCTGTCTCATAAGCAGTGATTTTCTGTCCTTCAGTTCCTTTCTGATCATCAGATCCATGACTAGTACTACCAGTATCATTATCACTCTCTCTGATCTTCGAATCTGAATCAGATAGGTCCTGTACTCTCGAGAGTGGTGCATGTGCAACTGTCTTTTCTTTTCTCCTTGTGTCTCTCTGTGACTGAGTTTTTTGTGATTGAGAGGATGGATGTCTTCTTGCTGACTGTCGATCTCATCTAAACATCTATCGCTCAAGCCTCTGTGAGGATGTATCGGATGTCGAGTTAGTGATGAAGTTCTCTGTCTTCTCAGGCTGTGGCTGATCAGCTGGAATCTTATGTAGAATATTTCTTTCTGCCTATTGCCCTAGATCCACCCTGATCTCCCTAGCTACCACATTGGTTGGTCGTGGAGGGGATCCCGGCTCATCAAGCTCTGGCTCCTGCTGCTGATCTGCAAGCCATCTGATGATCGGATCGTTGTCCTCGTCAGCAAAATCTAGTGTCGGATCAGTGTACTTCAGTTGTACTTCCTCCTGAATACATTTTAGCCTCAACCTCAGATTATAGTGAACATATACAAGATCATTGAGGCATTTTTGTGTTAGACGATTTTTCTGTTTGCTGTGGATAAGGACGAAAGTCGATCAATTGCACTCACAGCCACTAGCAGAGACCGTCTGGGAAAGAATGCGGATAGTCACACCTCTCAAATATTCTGCGGACATTCCAAAATGAATCTATCATTCAGCTGCAAAAGCAAAATTATATATTAAATTTTATGATATTATTAAGCAAAATTACATATCAATCTATGCTGCTCATTATTGATATGTAATTTATCTGGATTCATCTGCTTTTTGCTTACGACAGCTGATGGGATTCCAAAGCTGTCTGATCTCTCTTTAAATTATTTCATCTGTAAAAAAATATATTTATTAAATTTATAAATATATCGTTAAGTACAGATCAAATTCAGTTGAATAATCACATCTGTTTTAAATTAGCATACCTCTTGCAGATACAATGATGCGATTTTTGGATCGGACACCATCTTATATATCACATTACGAAGAGCAGTAAGAAGCTCGTTATCCATATCTATCCCAGAAATGGTATACTGGAATTTCGGATTCAAATAATAAGCTGCAGATAAATTTTATAATTGATTAAGTATATTTTTACAAGTATAAGAAAAAAATATTTTAAAATATTTTTGAATCCGTGCTTACCGGTTAGAGATAGTCCCAACGGCGCTCAATGATGTTAATAAATTTTTGAGCATGCTTCGGATCGTTCTCACTGATTTGGTTTTTTGTCCTCTCCATCATGTAATATAAGAAGCCCATCTGGAGGTATCTTTCACTATCCACGGTATGAAGCATCTTATATAATGGCTTAATAGCCTTCACTACCTTCTCAGCCCGTTGCCAGAATGACTGACTTGTCATCAAGTTCTCCACATGACTTCCATTAGTGTCGGTCCTCACATATCTGCTCTCCTGTCACTCGGCACTGACAAATATCTGACGTAAGGTTGCTTTCTTCTGAAGAAGACTATCAAGTGCTATGTAGTTGGTAGCAAATCGTGTGATATCCGATCTTAAGATCTCCCTCCCAGTATACGTCCGCATCAATGAAAGAACCCATATGTGATTGTAGATGAATCTAATAATAGTTTGGGCAATCTCCACTACCTGCTGCACTCTACGAATTTTCTCAATATCCATCAATATAAGATCAATACAATGTGCAGCATATGGGGTCCAGTATATCTGGGGTTGCTGCTCCATCAGTAACTCTCTGGCAGTCTTATATTGTGGCCCATTATTTGTAATGACCTGCACGACATACTGCTCCCCCACTGAATCAATTATCTCCTCCATCAGACTAAGGATATATGTAGCATCGTGCATCTTATCTGAAGCATCAATTGATTTGTGAAAAAAATATTTTTTCATCACAGTATGTCAAAAAATTAATGATGCTCTGTCTAGTAGGACTATTCTAACCATCACACATCACTGTCAGTTCGTATGTAGGTCATTTATTTTTGTAAAAAGCAATCCATCTCTGTAGATCCTCTTTGTTACTGTCAAGAAGCTGACCATAGATGTCCTTAGGTCCTGACGGATCTACACCCTGGCTGGCAGCCTCTATGGCTGAAATGACAAATTGATAGTAAAGATTGTCTGCTGCATTTGTTGGAATATAGTTGAAATGAAATCATGATCCAATAGCTTGCCACATATCTTTCTTCTTATCCTTTTTCACTACAGTGTCAATCTTCAGCTACTTTGAATCCTTGCTGGGAAAAGCATATGGATCCAAATCATGGATAGTGGCTCATACTGGAATATCTCTGGAGGACCTCCTACTGCCAAAAACTCCCAACAAAGATGACATGCTTGGTCTGCTCCCTCTACCATCGGGCTTTCTGACTGAGGTAGTTCTTCTGAACTCGAATTCTTCCCCATCGATCGTTGATTGCCTGATTCAGACCCCGATTCGCAGCATGATGGTCCAAATCGCTCTCTATACCTGGCTATCTCCTCTTGCCGGTACTGATTAGCCAAGTTTGCCTGAATGGCAGCCTCAATCTGTGCCTCATCATCTGGAGTGGAAGTCTCCTTTGACTCTCTAGAGTGATAAGAAGGTGGCTCTGCAGCTCGACGGTCTACTTCCGTCCTTTTCTGCTTTGCCCTTTCTTTCGCTGCTTTTGAATCAGCGAAGTGCTTTTTCATCAACTGTCGGACCTCCTGTGGTCATTTTCGATACATAGACACATCAGGATAACCATCAGTCAGGTGCTGCTTCAATCTAGTCACCCCTCCTCTCTTGAACTCTGTGTTGCACCATTTGTATCTTCAATGATGCTGAACCGAGAGCATCTCCTCATGATCCCAATCAATGTCATGCTCTGAATCTTTTTTCTTACTCATTTTTGCAAGTATAATAAAACATGATAGTTTAATAATTATTAAAAAAAATATTATATATAAATTAAAAAAATCAATAATAATTTTAAAACTCATAAATTAAAAAAATATGTTATATGCTTCAAATAATATTTTTGAATTAACTGTAATATAACACTATTTTTACATATTTTTATTTGATAATATTTTTTATTTAAATAATTATAAAAATATTTTTTAATTTAAAAAATTTCAAAAAAATTTTGAGGTTAGATTTAAGTAGCTTTAATCATTCTAAACATGATTATAAAATTTTGATTTTTTTTAAAAATTTATTTTTTAATAAATTTTTTATGAATAAATATATATAAATATTTAAAAAATATATAATTAATAAAAATCAATGATTTTAGTGTCATCATGTAGATCTTCCAAAGATCTATCATATATGATCAAATAATATCAAAATCATAAAATTTTGGCATGATTTCCTTTTATTTTCATACTTCTTCGTTCTTATCTTTTTTTTACAATAAAAATATAAAAAATAAAATATTTACTAAAAGAATAATACATTATCTTATTTTTGGCCAAAAATCAGCGTCTCCTCGAACCAGTGCTGCAATTTGACAGAATTTTTTCCTCTTTTTCTAATTTTTTTGGCGTCTCGTGAGAGTCTCAGGCAAGGAATGCTCTCTCGGGAGTTCTTTGAGAGAGCTCTGGAGTCTCTCAGACAACCCACCTGGGCTGTCACTAAAAGACAGCCCAGGCTCCACCCCACACCCCCCCACCCCCCGACTCCCCCCACATGAAGATGTTGGTACGGTTCGGTTCAACGCCGAACCGAACCGTATCGGTCCATACCTACCCGGTTTTGGGCGGTATGGTGCAGAATCGTGCCGAACCGTCCGGTTCGATGCTGTTCGGAGCTATTTTTCAGAGAAAACGGCCGAACTGGATCGGCTGGCCACCGATCCGGTTCGGTACGCCCCGTACCGGGCGGTTCGGCCCGGTACGGCATTCCAAAGTTCCCTTTGATTCTCCTTTTTCTTTAATCTTGGAATGAAGTAGTATTTTTGGGTATTACTTGCTTCTTTTTACAAAAAGATTTGCTTTCTGTGCTGTTGATCATGAGAGCTACTTTTATTTGTTCTCTTCTTTGTAAAATTTTATATATTCATCAAACCGAGATACCAAGGTATTCTAGGCATCTTAGTCTTAAGGTAATAACAAAAACTGGTGCTTGATGCTGAAAATCTAATAATCTCTTTCTTCAATAGAAGAATGGTAAATTTTATATCCTAGTAAGTATTCTTTTTTTCTTGATGTTTACTACCTCTACTATTACCTTTTGTAAAAAGACTGTTTTGATTAGTTTTCTTATTTTTCAATATTTAGTATTTTGAGGGAGCTAGAAATTGAATTAATAAAATTCCTATAGATAGATCATAGATCTAGTAAGTCGTCATATTCCTTTGATCTCTACCCATTGAAAAAATATCTGGTGAAAAAATGGAGATTACCTTTATAGACAAAAGAAATACAGGATCAAGGAATGAAACTGTGAATTGTAGAACAGAAATCTTGTTGATTACAGGTTTTCTCTTTGGAGTATCCATTATTAGCAATTGATGATCTCTAATGACGTGCAATATTCTGAATATGAACAGCATCCTTAGGGATTGAAGAGACACATGCCTTTTTATTACAGTTCAGGGTCTCGCTCTGTCCTACCACTAAGTATTTGTGCTGTCCCACTGTTACAAATCAATACAAGATAAGAAACACTTATCTTTATTTCAGCAATGAATAATGATTAAAGATGTGCGAAGATCTAATCTTACATGGCTTTGGAATTTGCTGTTTCAATGGGAAGGAGTTGTTTTTCCTTGCTGGCATTGAAAAGGCTCTTTGCTCCAAGTATTGTTTTGTGTTTAGAATTTACACACTTATTTCTTAGCAAAGGTAAAGCACAAAATAAAAACAAATGCAAATTTTTGAACCAATCATACGGCCTGTAACTTAACAAAGAGTGGAGCATTTACACTTTTTTGTCCTCTTACTTTTCTTTCATATTTAGAGAATGCCTTGGCCAGTACCTTTTCATCATGTAAACCTTCTCATCAAATGCTTCCCTAAAATTGTATTTCTATCCTTATTCAATTATTCTGCTGGTATTTTATGTATTCATGTTGTTGCTTTCCTCTTCATACATGAGATAAAAATCTAAGCTTATAATAATTTCCAGACTGTTGATCAATTCTTTAACTTAAACCTTCCTATGGATATGATCCACTTGCGGTCTTTACTGATTGGAATTGTTCGGAGCCTTGATTCTTATTTGCAATACATGGTCAATCAGCAAGGTATGATTCACACTGTGATAGAAGTCCATTGTTGAATTCCCTAAACCATTTAAAGGTTCTTGTTGCATTGCAATTTGATATACAGTTGTGAAAGAGTATGGTAATACCAAGCTAATTCTTTTGATTTATCAACATGATGCCTTATTCTTTGTTTCATTTTGTCTACTTGATATTCTAATATGTCTAATACTTTTAGCAATCTTCTTATATTTAATGCAGTTTGAAAGGTAGTCATACAATGAAGTATTAGCAATTTAGCATATTCTGTGTCTTGCAAATGCCTCTTATGACAGCAAAGCACATATGTTGTTGTGGCATGCTGATGGTGGCATGCATTATCAGGAAAAGATATGAATGTACAAGAAGTTGTAACTAATTGCTAACTTGCACTATTTTGGTTTTTTACTGACTTAGACCGCTTTTAACTGCTTTTACTGAAAGTAACTACGCTAAATAAGTAAACTTAAAAATTAATGCATAGTAAAATAAGAAATAAATCCTACTAGATATTTGTATTGATTGTTGATTAATGCATAGTAGTCTCTATAATGGTATGTCATATTTAGACAATTATATTTACACATTTGCATTTTAAATAACCTTATAATTCATAAAAAGGGAAGTCTATTAGTATATTTCAAATACTAAGAAACATTATGTGTTGTGGATATTGTTAGTATGGAAGAAACTTGTATAGTGTTTACATACCATGCTTTTCTTTCACCTCCATTGTTGATCCGGGTTAGAATGAGGATATCTTGTTGTCTGTGCTAACCGTATTGTACCGTACTAGTAAGGTACTAGTATGGTATTGAGGTTTGGTATTTTGGTTCAATATGAGCTGTACCTGTTCACATCACATGGAACCACACCTTGTAGGCTTGTACTGCTCGGTTGTGGGTCGTACGATGGCTGAGTGCGTGAAAGTGTTCGAAGGTTGTCTTGGTACGAGATGCATACCATACTGTACCAGATTGTACTATACTGAATCTGTAACATACCTGTATGATTCTTGGTAATGGTTTGCGCACATCGATTGTTGCTGCTTCTAATGCATGTAGTTGGTCATCATATCCTCAATGAAAGCCGAAAAAAAATGATTTGAAATCCTAGTCTTCAACGACTTGATGTTAGTTAGGATTTGGGTTGGTGGAACTGTTCTGACACCTAGGATGGCCTGACATCTTAGTAATTCACTACAACATCAATTTTTCCCTCCCACTTGTTTTAATTGTTGTTTAGAGACTTCTTAGGGTTTTTATTAGGTCATTTAGGATTATAGGTGGTCTTCAAGCTCGTGAATTTTATGGTGCTAGTCAAGGTTTTTTATACTATACCGAACTGGTCGGTACACTCCGTATCGTACCGGACCGACGGGGAACCGGCACGATTCGGTAAATTCGGTATACCGGCGGTACGGAAGGAAAAAAAAAAGTGAAAAAGAGAGAGAGAGGAGAAAGGGAGGTGGGAGCCGTCGGAGGCCGGCAGTGGCCGGCTGCGGCCGTCGGAGGGCTTCCGAGCCCTGTATCATCCGATAGGGCTTTCAAGAGAGCGAGAAAGAGAGAGAGCGCTCGAGGGGGAGACCTACCGGATGGACAGCGTCTCCGTCGCGAGACCCTCGGTGGCCGGCGAGCCGACGCCGACGGCCTGAGGGCGGTCGAGCAGCTCCGCCCCCTTCTTCTTTTTCGAAACAGGCCGGGCTCCGCCCCCTTCTTCTTTTTCAAAACAAGCCGTCGTCTATTTTCGTTTTTTCTTTTTTTTTTTTGGTTTTAAACTGATGAAGTCGGCAACCCAATTGCCGACTTCAGGGATTTTTTAAAAAAAAATTAAAAAATTGTGAAGCCAGTAAACTATTTGCTGGCTTCACTTAAAACTAGATTTTTTAAAACTGTTTCATGTTCGCGGCACCGCGCGCGTGGACTGTGCCCTTCGGTAGCCAGTCGGAGGCCGTCCGGCGGCCCCGCCGGCTCCTTCTCTTCCCTCTTTTTCTTTCTTCCTCCTCTCTCTCTATTTCTCTCTCTTTCTCTCTTTTTCTTCTTCCGGTTCGGGTCCGCTTGCCTTCGTCGGTTCTCTTCGATTCGATACAGTACGAAACCATATCGAACCATACCGCCGGTCGGCCGATACGGCCGGCGGTACTGGCTCAGCATATCTTGGTGCCAGTAATGGTACCAACACCAATTTGGCATTACTTTTCACTTTTCTTTTTTTCTTTTTTAAATATTTTTATTTGGAACGTAAATCCTATTTGGGATATTATTTTATTTTCTTTGTTTTTTATTTTCAATTTAGGAGGAATAGATGATATTGCAGAAGAAATTTCTCTAAGGAGGCAACTTAGCAAATTTGGTTATTTTGAATTTAGCAATAAAATTTTGGCACAATAGTAGTTTGGCTATATGTTATGACTGTTTCTTATGCAAGATCCATTAATCAGTATTTTATTTTGAATGACAATTAACTGATAAAATAAAAACATTTCTTTTGTAGCTTATATACATATACTTATTATTTATAAATTATGATACTCAAATGTTATAACTGTATGCAATAACTAGGGGACTGGAAAACACATCATTATATTATCTGCGCAAGTGATTTTTATTTGTTCTTTTTGCTTTTCCCAAACTCTCATGTCACAATTGCAGACAATAATTAATATGTTTTCTAATTCTCAATATATAGCTATAGAATGATCTATATATGAGTTAAAGAACTGTAAACGATCATATTTTTATGGGCAGGATTTCGAGTCATGGGTAAGCTAGTGTATAATCAGTTGCATTTTAAATAATATTTTAGAATTTTTCATTGATAATAAGTTTTAGGATTTAATTATTTAACTTTTGCTTTTTTTGTTATGTCACATTGGTCCCCTAAGAACAAAATCTCGGATCCGACCCCAGGTCCAACGGTTTGGTTAAAGCACAGGCCAATCAAGTTAGCCCTAGTTGGATGGAGCATTGAGGAGGCGGGGGGGGGGGGAGGGGGGCGAGAAAGAGAAGTTTATTACATGATTGCAGTCATCTTTCTTTTATGATTGATTTTTTGTGATTGTGGATATTTTTATATTATGAATGATATTATTATGTTTGGTGGATGATGATATTTCTCGCTAGACTATGGACCTTTACATCATATGGATGTTTACATTATTATGATGCTAGGTAGTATCGTTTTATAGTTTTTATGAATTTTTAATTTTTTGCATGAAGTTGATATAAAGTATTCATTTTTGATAGTTGGTAAGAAGAATATTGATATATTTTAGCAGCCTGCTTTGGGTACATAGCACCTTCTATCCGCCATAAAATCCCCAGCGGCTGCATGCCTGCTATCCACTTTAAACCTTACAGATGAGGGAAAAGAGAAGAGGCTTGAGAACCTCTTTTTGATATGACCTGACTTGTACTAGTTGATGCCAGCTGGGGCCAGTCATTGACCTGGTTTGTACTGGCTGGTACCTTCTTGTACCAGTTGGGATGTCCCTGGTTTTCAGGTACTATGGTCCTGGACTAATCCTAGGACCCAGAATCTCACTGGTCCAATCCAGGAGGCCTGGATGGACACATACAAACTGGGATTTGAAACCTTGGTGAAAGGCATCAGTTGCAAGAATCTTTGGATTGCCCTGAATAGAAACAGGAGTGTTCCAGATGGTCAGACATGCTTTTAAAGGGGGACATAGCACATTGTCTTGTACTGCTATTTATATATCTACATCATGAGTCTATGAGAAACTTGCATCAAATCAAATTGATACATAACAATGTCCATCAACACGGACACCCTTTGACACGTACAGTGCAAATCACATGAACGCACCTCACATTGGTACATAGTGATATAAAAGTTATATACTCTTTCTGAGTTGATGAAACTGATATGTTCTGCTGTTCGTCTAAAGATTAATTTGTAGCACTAGTTCTTGACTGATATGTTTATTTTTTATTTCTTGGGTGCAGTCGACAAGCATATGTTGTATCCTAGCCCCCCAGCTTTAACACGATATAAAGTGTCAATTAATCCTTTCGCAAAGAAAAGATCGATGGAGCATGCATTTCTTGAGGAGAAAATAACCAAACAGTTAAATGACTTGACAGTACCAACACTTTGTGTTAAACTTAACACTCTGCATGTGAGTTTCATTATTTCGAATTTTTCCTTAATCTGGTTATTTGTGGGTAAATAGAAGCAATCATTCTATTATTTCCCAGTTAGGTGAGTGAGCATACTATTTATTGGCTTTATTTTCTTTTACATGATCTACTGGTATTAGAAATACCTGTTAGCGGTTGCATTAGTAGCATTTCTTAAAACATTCTACCCATAGTTTATATTTAACTTCTTGCATATTTAGTAGTAGTATGTTGAAAATTGATTTCTGTTTTATGCATGGAAATGGAGACCATCATAGAACTTTTATTTTGTTCTGATATATGCAAAAGGTGACCTATTCAAGGTTTTACGTCCTGCCGGGATGGGGCGCATCCTGGCCGTCCTATCCCGGTCCGGGACTGGGACTCCGAAACCTATCCATGAAGGGAAAGAAGAATAATGAGGAAAAAGGGAAGATGAAAAAAGGAAAAGGTAAAAGAAAAGAAGAAGAAAAATGAAAGAATGAAGAGAAGGGGGGAGAAAAAGAAAGGAAGGCAAGAAGGAAGAAAGGAAAGAGAAAGAAGAAGAAAAAGGAAAAAAGAAAGGGATGACAAAAAGAAAGAAAAAAAGAAAGAAAGGAAGGTAGAAGAAAAAAAAAGAAAAGGAGGAGGAAAGAAAGGAAAAAAAGAAGGGAGAGAGATGGAGAATATCTATCGGGATTAATGATGGAGACAGTTGTCGGGATGGGACGGGACGGGACAGCGGGGTGTCCCATTCCATGGAGATACCGGGACACCTCCATCCCATAGGATTTAAAAACTTGGACCTATTATTTAAACCACAGCATGGTATACTGGCATATGTTCCCTGTGCGGTAGTGTTTTGCTTTGAAGAAATCCTAAGTTATGTTGTTCTGTGAACTGTATATAGGTTTATATAGATAGCCTGTGGTCTGTCTCTGATAAAACTATGCAGGAACAAACTTTTCTAATGCATGAATTATGTAATTGCTTAAAGCCTTGACTTGCAGTTCAAAGAGTTCATTACTACAGAACGCAAGGATCCCATCAAAGATAAAATTAGATACAGAAAAGGAAAAGGAAAGGAAAGATGAAGAGGATTAAGATTGGAGGGAGGAGAGTGACAAAGAGAGCATGATTAGCTTTGATCCATGTTGTCTTGTTTCAGTAAGACGCAATGGCGGTTATCGATTATCAATTATGGACCAGAATGACCATAATGCTCTAACTGGCCTGACCCTTTATGTTATAAAGTTCATTAATGGACTTTGTTTTGTCCAATTACATATGTTTTACCCATTTGAAATTAGGAGCCAAAGATAATATGGACTGAGAACCAATGGGCTTTCTACATAAGGGTGGCAAAATTCCAGGTCCAGTTTGGATCCTGGTCAAACAAGATCTTATAGTTATGGTTTTTTGCTTGATCCAAACCTGATCTAGACCTGGATTTCAATCAATATTGTGTCTGGAGTCAAACATGGTTTTAATTTGGTCAATTTGGACTTGACCCAGTTTGATGCAATGTTAAACAGTGAATGCGATTGCAGACTAGAAAATACAGTTTTAAAACTTTATTTCTAAGAACCCTAATATCCAGAGTTACAAAACCAAGCCCGATCCAGTTATTAAGCCATATAGTAAGCACCTGGATTATCTGAATTTACAGATCGAGAACCAACCTGGTTCTGACGCTATATGAGGACCTCTATTTTTGAATATGCATATCTGGAAAGACCTGAATTTAGATTCAGATAATTTTTTTGTCCTGACCTGGTTTTTGAACAATGATTATATTGCATGGATCTAGTCTCTTTTCAGAGTTGGTCTGGATCAGTCAGAACTCAGAAGGGTGCACAAAATTTTGCCACCCCTAATTCTACCACTTCTATACATTTATACACTCACGATGATTGAGACGTGCCTTTTTTGGCAGTCAATGTTATTAGCGGTTCATCCACTCTTAATTCTTTGAAAAGAAGCATATTTATAAAATTGTGGGATTAAAGCCATCCCGATCCTTGAAAAAATATGTGGAGTTTAGTTTCTATGCTCTATTTATTTCCCAACCTTTTTATTTTTTTTCCATCACATCTCAACTTTCTATAGTTTTCTAATCTAGTGCTACATAAACATGAGTAGAAACAAGAAGCTTATGGTTATTCCATCTATATGGGTTTGTAATTTTCCTCTTTCTTTTCATATTTTGTACATATAACTCTTATTCCTTCTATGTTATCCATTTCTTTCATGTTGTTAGTTTTCTTTCCAATGCTAGCTGATATTATCCAGAATATTCATGTTCTTGTGGGGCATTTGCCTTCAAAATCAGGGTGAGGGCAGGACTCAATTCTAGGTCCTTGGTACCAACTCCAAAGACCTCAGCAACTCCACTAGTTGACACCCTCTAGGGCAATGTCATATTAATATTACATACAAGTTTTGCCGTATTGATTGGTACTGTACTGTACCAAGTGTACCATATTGTAGCGGTTCTGAACCAATACGCAGTCTCGTATTATACCAACACTCGATATGTCTTGCCATCTCGTACCATATTGCATACTGACATTATAATAGGATGGTACCAGACTACCAGTGCAAGATTTGATATTGAGATGGTGAACCTTGGTTACATTAATCGTTTGGGTTGGGATCCCTGCCACCTCCTCTTAATCCCTTATCTTGACTATCTAGATAGATCTTTTTCATGTCACATGTCCCTTGGTAATTACATTCCATTCTCTCTCAAATGCGATAAAGCTCCATTTCCCCTCTCTGTGCAATAAGGTTGCTCACTTGCTCCCCTAATATAATATATCCACATAAGCCGCTAAAGTTTGTTACTTTTCTTTTTCTCATGTACTTGTAATGGTGTGCATATTCCAATATCTCTATTTACAAGAAATTTATCCGTACCCAAATCTGGTGGGAGTGAGAAGCATGGTAGACATTTGCTATTGGTTAATTATATGAACCATGCTTAGAAAGGAACACGCTGTCTGATGGTCTTTGCTTTTGTTTTGTTCAATGGAGAAAATTATTGCAATAAATAAATCAAAATTGCCTATCTTCAAAATTTTGCTGTTTTGTTTATGTTGTGCTTTAATCTGTAGTTCAAAATAAGTCAAAATAGTGCTCAAGAGGAGCTCATATGCAGTTGAAGTATTTGGTGCATAAGTAGGAGGCTGAGAGCATGGTGCTGGTAGTCAATCAATGTAATCTTTAGTAGGATATAAAAACATGAATTCCGATGAAACCAATGAAAAGTTTAAAGTTGATATTGACTTGAAGTATATACATAAATGGTGCTTATGCTATGAAATCTTTTGTCGCACCTGATTTGAGTTGGAAAAGAGTCTAGAGGTTGTACTTCAACTGACCAATTGATTCACTTTGGACCGGTGTGCGGAGCTCATTGACCTGGAATGACCCAGTTTAGCGTGCAGGTCATGGGTCAGCAACTATACAATGATCAACCTAATTCCTCATGGCGACATAAATAAATAAATAAGTGCATAAAATGTTAAAAACTTAAAAAATGCTTAAAAAAGAAAAACATGAAAAAATATAATAATAATTCAATCATTTTTTAGCATTTATATAGTAAAATGATGATATTTCATATTATTGCATAAACAAACACATAAATAGTACAATAATTCCAAAACGATCTTTGCGTATGTTCATATATAAATAAAATTCTTATTGTAAAGTTTATAGAATCTTACTTCAATTCATAACAAAATCCACATAGTTTATAGTCAGGTTTATGTGAATCAAGAAATCTTCATTTGAACCAAGATTCTGTGTTCAAAAATTAAAAGTATGAGTTGAAGAAAAGGAATCAGATTCAGAAAATGGTGAGTATGATATGTGAATAAAAATTCTAAAAACGGATCCATGTTCACTGCTCACTGCTTAATGAAATTGATAATTTAGATATTTCTGTAGCAATTAAAAAAAATCATCATGTCAAATTAAATCTCAATATAAGAACATTGTCCATGTCAACATGATCTTACAAATTGCATGACCTGCCAAAGTCAGTGGCGGACAACTTATGCAATGCCTGCGGCTGCTTTTTGGTGTCTAACCACCTCCTTAGTGCAAGTGGCCGCTGCACAATGTTGACTAACCAGTGGCCAGTTGTTGGGTCCAAAGTCCAAATGAAAAAAGGCCAACTGATGGAGCAGAGGAGAGGAGGACAAGCCTCTGGCTGGCAGCAACCAACCAGCGGCAAGCAGCAGTGAAGGGTGGGGAATGGTGGAGGAGAAGGACCACACCATCACTCCCCAAAACCAGGGCATTGAATAAGTGAGAGCCCTTGCCCTGCTACCTTCCCAAATCTACCAAACCCCTTTTTGGTTTTTCTTTTTCTTTTTTTCAAAAAAAATTGTTAACTCGGGCAGGAGGAAGGTGGGTTTACCTATTCTGGTTTGACCAGTTCAGCTGCTCGACCCAGCATGTCAAATGGGTTTTAGGGAATAGCAGGTCCTCAATTCACTCAACCAGCCAAGGCTGCAGGTGCACAGTTGGGCAGGTTGCCCCATTCAAGTGGAGAGGGTCTCTAAACATGCTTTGGACTATCACATGGAGAAGTGGCGTTTCTATGCACAGCAATAGCATTTTCATCTATATATAAACTTGGGCATCCCACATGTAGCCACCATAGTAAATAATGCTGTAGCATACTAAAATGGTTGATCCTCTTGCCTCAAGGAAGGATCTTTGCGATTGCAACTTGAATACTTGAATGTACTTCAGACTGAAATGTTAGCACCAAAAACTGCATCAAGGACTCAAAAAAAAAAAAAAAAAAAAACTATTCGACAAATATTGTTTTCTGTATATGTGAATATTTTCAGCAGTCTGTCAATCTATGAGTCGTGCTACTGGGAGTGTCTGCTATATTTGGTTGCTGTTTTTAAATATCGGTGAAGAGATGGATTGACAATGAATTCAAATTGCGATGATAATGTGAGAAGGGAGGTGAAAAAGAAACTGAGATATAGGAATCAAAATGACTTCACAAAACATCATCTTTCTTACACCCTTATGCTAATTGGCATGTTTGAATGAAAAGCATGTACATTAAAAGATCTTAATAAATGATTTCTTTTTATTTCTTATATAATATTTAACATATATAGTTTAGTTGAATTATTTTCTTCCTTTGCCTCCCAAATATCCTTTTTCTTCCTCTTGCCAATTCTGACAATTGGATATGCATCCAAGTCCAATTCTTCTGTTCATGCCCATGCACCACTATTTGAGGGCATGAAAACTACTGTTATATTAGTTTAATGACTTTGGAACCAACCTATTAATCATGGCCAATGTGATAGAATGAATGAAGTATGCAACATGACTTGGGTGAGCTTCAAGTAGGATTAGGATGTCCAAAATGGAAACCATTATCAGCACCGATCCATTTTAGAATGTGCAATATTTTATGGGTTCCTATGATTTCAAAAACGGCTGAACAACAAGTCTAATTGTGAGATTTGAGCTTAAATACAATTGATATACATGTTTGGCAATCTAAATGGGAATCCACCCCCCTGATTGTGATCCATTCTGCAACCTAATTATAAAAAATTAAAAAAAAATGAGAGATTTCTTACCTATGCATTGAATGGTTGCAAACGATTTTTTTCCCCAGTAATATGCCTTGTCAAATTGCATGGTGTGACAAGCAATTGAGAACCAATACTATTGATTGTGGTTTGGATATCGTAAAGCACAGACGAAAATTTTATGGGTCTGAAATCTGAATTCTTTGGGGTGGTAGAGCAAATCTCGGCAGGCATCTTGTTGGTCAAAGTATCTTTTTCTGGGTCCTTTTTGCATAGATAAGAAATGCATGGGAACTTCTAGAACATTTCACTTTTGGTTAATTGGTTCAAAAATACATGGTGAGCCACCTAAATTGAGAATCCACACCTCCAGTCAAGGTTCGTCATCTCGGTACCGGACTCCATATTGGTAAAATTCTGCTTAATGTCGGTACGCAGTTCAATACGGTACGGTAATGTCGGTACGCTTCGAGACGGTGCACCGCTACAAGACCAGTACGGTATGGGACGGTACGAGGCAGTACAGTATTTCATGCCCCCAGTCATGTTCTATAGCATCTAATTTGTGTAAAATCCAAAATCATGAAAGTGGTTTCTTCCCTATCAACAAATGAGATTTTTTAACAATAACAAAGAAAATGGTTTAACATAATTTCTGTTTCATAAATATTCCATCTCATAAAATTTTAGTCAGAATTGATGTTGAAATCATGGTTGATGATGGGTTTGATATGGTCTTCTTGATTCATGCATTAACAAGAAAATTGAACTTGTGATTTTTGGCTTTTAGACTTATAAAACTTTTGGATTATGTAGATAATAATTTTGGTGTCCTGTTGTTGGCCTGGAAATTAGGTGATAGTAACATGCTGTATCATGCCTAGCTGTGCTGTTACTTCATTGCATTTTTTTGCAAATTAAATATTTTTATTTTCACAGTCAGGGATCATTTTTTTAAAATTGGAACACAGATGAAAATGATCAAAGTTAGTATGCATCTTTACGTAATATAACATTGAAAAAGCACTCAACATCTCTTGCTTATTTGTTTCAAGTTTGCCTCATAAACTTGTAATGTTATATCAGCTTTTTCTTGAAGTTATGTTTTATTCATAATTATGCAGTACATACGAGATCAACTTGATACATTAGAAGATTCTGTAAAGCAAACTTGGGAACTTGCTCAGTCAGGTAACTATCTCAGTATTTTGGGGATACTTCAAATTGTTATTTTTATTACAACCGATTTATGGTTAGAAGGTTTTAAATACCATGGGACAAGGCCATCCTGGTTTTTCTGTGTAACAGAATGCCTCACGTTCCTACACTTGGGATGGTGGATGTCCTATCCTGGTCCATTTCCCAACTCCTATCCCGATATTCGGGATGGTGGATATCTTGTCCTGATCCATTCCAACTCGTCCCATTCCAACATTTGGGATGGTTGGATGCCCCATCCCACTGGTACTTAAAGCCTTGTGTAAGGGATTATAAATATTTAATGATGAGGAAAAAAAAAATCGCATTCAAGTGAGTTTATAATGAAGAAAAAATGGATAGATTTGTGCAATACTTGGAGCACAGTTATTATACCTTATCCATGTCCATTATGGCAAAAATTTGCTTAATTCAAATGCTAACTCTAATTTGATATGAGCAATCATTATAATTCGAATTTGCTTTTATTAGGTCTTTTTTATTGTCATGAGGCTGTTGGAATTGGAGAATTGCCTTCCCAGATTCATAACTCAATATACACTCATTTGTTCTAGGCATTTAACTTCTTTTTTTTTTGTGTCTTTGTTCTCTCTCTTCTTTTGCTTTATTTTTTTTGTTCTTTTCATGTTAAAAAAGAGATACTCTATGCCTTTTTTTTATCTTGTAGTATTTCTCTAAATCTTTCCCTTCTCATTGAGCTTACTTTTAATGAGTCTTTTTTTTCGGTCAATATATGGCTAATCTTACTAATTTGTTAGTGATATCTGAATGCTAATTGTTATTTTCATTGCAGTCATTTCTTTTGGGTCAATGTTGGCCTAATGTGTTCTGAATCATCTTATGTATGTCTCAGCGTCATAACAAGCACAGCCAATGTTTTTGGGGTGGCATGTCTAAGTCGATTTCTTAATATTTGCTGCAGTTTTGACATTGTCAAACTGCTGTCTTGTGCAGGTCAAATTTTTGGAACTGTTAAGCAAGATTCATCCATATCTAGTGAATCAGTTGATGAACTATTTACTATTTTCGATGACGTCAGAAGAAGTGCAATAGATGCAAGTGATACAATCACTGACTTCATTGGTGAGCTACCAATTTGTTTACAATACATCATCATATTGTCTGCTAACTGGATACTTTTTCTGACAACAAATTTATTTTAAAGTGTTCTGCATCAGAATAATTGCTGTTGTGAAATATATATATCTACGGTCTTTTATTAAACACAAGGGGAGAATGGTAAGCAGATGGTGATAGAAGTTCTTCATATCAATTTTATACCGTCGACATAACCATTTAAATCAGAAAGTTGTGGGGAAAAAGAACATGAAAGATGAGACTAGGGTTGACAGAACTCAACCGAGACCCACCAACCTGCCTGAACCTGCCAGTAGAAACTGGGTTTGTGTTTCATGACCCAGCAAATCGGGGTTAAACAGGAGCCTACCTGGTCAAATATGTAATGAGTTTGGGTTGAGCATCCAGACGCAGTTGGGTCACTAACTTTTTGATTTTTGAGTTAAAAAAATATATAAAAGACAGCTGTTGGACTTGAAGTCCAGGTGTTCTTTGCTTTTTTTTTTTCCTTCCTTGTTTCTTCTTTCTTTAGGGTCTAGGGTATGGGATCAACAGATTAAGGCCTTCTCTTCAAGCACAATCACTACAATCATCACCCAGCTTAACTGCTGCACGATGAGCATTTTTGGTTCTCTACAATTTTGTTGTTTTGACTTCAGTGATCTTTCAAGATCTTGTTTTTGCAGATGATTGAGATTTCAAAGTACTTCTCATATAAGGTTTTGTACAATAAATTCTAAGTTGTTTGCTGAGATCAAGAACCTTTCATGGTTTAGGATTGATTTTCCTTTGAACTTACTATTCTTAAGTATATTATTTTCTCTATTTCAAGTGATTCTTTTCCATCTCTCCACCAATTTCCTAGATTCATATCAAAAGATTGTAAATTGGTAACAAGTGGAGAGGGTGGAGCAAGGATTAAGTCCCAGCAGGGCATTGGGTGGGGCACCATCCCAAATGTCAAGACTGGACCATCCCATATCGCCCCAGCATCCCATGATATCCCCCTCCCAAGTGTTAAACGGCAGTGCGCCTATTCCACAGAAAAACTAGAACAGCCCCATCCCATGGGATTTGAATCAGTGGGGTAGAGATTCATGGTCCAAATTAAGAGAGGAGAGAGACGCCAAGCTGATGGACAAATTATCTAAATTTTAGTACCTGCCATCTTTTTTTATTTTCTGCAGCATGAGAATCTCTGGAACAGAGCTTAGGAACGGTCTTTATGTCATCATTATTTATAATTTCAGTACAATCTGGTTGGCCCTAACGTGAAACGAACCCAAGCCAGGTGGGTATGGGTTTCATTTCCTTTGACTCATTCAAATGCAGCTCAAATTCAGGCTGAGCAGTTTCTTAGTCGATCTAAAGTTGACCCAACCTGTTCCACTTGCCAACTGAGGTGACACTATGGTCTTCTATAATAAACATTAGTTAACTCAAATTGCAAGGTACTGATATTGTTGTGTATTGTATGTGTATTCATAATGTATCTCATGTATCAGACTGTAAATTTTTAGGAAGTTGGTACCATGTTTTGAAAAATGTATATATCAAGTTATTTCCTACATGAAGATGCAACTTTAATTTTGTGTGACATGAGAACCAAGTGTAGACAGCACATCTCATTAGGTTGCTTGTCTCCAATTACAAGGTTCGCTGTACCGGTACCGGATGGCGTGCAAGGTGCCGGACCGGTACGGTATGGCATCGGTACCGTACCGTACCGACACTCGGTACGCCCAAGCATACCGGTCCGGTACCGGTACACAATATTTTTTTCGATTTTTATTTTTTTTGGATTTTTAAAGTTAATAATTGATAAATACAACCTCAATATGGCATTATATTGTATATTATTGACATATTTGGGTTCAATTTGGAGTTAGGTTGCGGTACAAAGACTCTTGATCCAAAATTTCAAACATATATTTATTTACATTATATTTCAACTATGTCATCTTAAAACTAAAAAAAATATATATAAAATGCGCATTAAAATGTATCTAAATATTTTAGTACAAAGCGCAATAACTAATATACGAACCTTAAGATGTACTCTGCATTTAATTTCTTGTCGAGTGTCTGTGACGCTCGTAGATGTCTGGATCATCAACATAGTCTGAAGGGATATCAATCCAACCCTCTAGCCAAGCTGCACCGTACTCTCGAATATTCATCATCCCATAAGGCATCCTCTCTGGATTGTAAGACATCTTAGACCTCTCGCTAAAATTCTGATTCTGAGAAGTATCCTCGAGATGATGGTACGGTTGTAGAGGAGTCCATCCAAATATGTCAGTAGCAAAATCTGATCCGTAAGATGCTCCAGGCTGCATAGGATAGTAACCACTACAAGATGCCTCGGATGCACCATATGCATATGGATCATAAGGTGGCTATAGATAATAGGATCCATAATATGAGGATGATCCAGATACATCCATGGACCCTACTCCACGTGCAAGATCGTCCGCAGTATATATATATAATTTAAATAATTAAAAGATCGTCCGCAAGTATAACAAAACATGATAGTTTAATAATAATTAAAATAATTATATATAATTTTAAAATAATTTTAATAATTATTTTAAAACTTATAAATTCAAAATAAATATGTTATATGCTTCAAATAATATTTTTAAATTAACTAAAATATAACACTATTTTTATATATTTTTTATTTTATAATTAAATTTTTTAATTTAAATAATTAAAAAATAATTTTTTAATTTTAAATATTTGAAAAAAATTTGAAATTAGATTTAAGTAGCTTGAATCATTCTAAACATGATTTCCAAACTCTAATTTTTTTCCTAAAATTTAATTTTTTTTTAATTTTTAAGTAAATAAATATTTTAAAATATTTAAAAAAATATAATTAACGAAAATTAACAATTTTGGTGTCATCGTGTAGATCTTTCAAAGATCTATCACATATAATTAAATCATACCAAAATCATAAGATTTTGGCATGATTTTCTCCTATTTTTATTTTACCTCATTTTTATCCTATTTCTAACAATAAAAACAAAAAAAATATTTACTAACAAAATAACAGATTATCTTACCTCCCGCCAAAGATCAGCCTCTTCTCAAATCACTCAAATTTCACAAAATTTTGCATTCTTTTCTAATTTTTGGGAGGTCTCAACGATTAAGTTGTCCACGGTCATGGGTGTTCTCTGAGAACTCTCAAAGAACACCGAAGGCCTGGTGCTTATTAAAGCACCAGGCTCTCCCCCCATGTGAAGTGGGCCACGCCCATTTCTCTCCCCCTCCCCCCAACCACGTGAAAAGGCCCCCTCCCCCCCTTCCCTTGGGCAGTACGGTTCGGTTCGGTTCATCCCGAACCGGTCCAGAACTGAGCCGTACCGCTCGGTTCCGGACGGTATGGGTCCGAACCGCACCGAACCGGACGGTTCGGTGCGGTTCAGAGTCCTTTTCCGAAAAAAAAGTTCGAACCGGACCGGTAAGGGATCGGTCCGGCTCGATACGCCCCGTACCGGGCGGTTCGGCCCGGTACGGCGAACCATGCTCCAATATATATGCATGTTGACAAAAGATGTGGTCACCATCTTTGTCATGATGAAGAGTTAGGAAATAATGCAATGCAAAGTAAATAATTTAAGTGAATTAAAAATTATATAAAAGATAGCCAGCCTACTATACAAAGTTTCGAACTCATGGTTTCAGTAAAATTAGTGAAGAAGCCTACACTTCTAGGCTTCTAGCTCTTACTTAAAAGATGTAAATAAGATTGTGTGACCTCTGTATGGATGGAGAATCTAGTGGCAAACAATCATGAATAATTGGATTTTTAATAACTTAGCATCCTGGGTTTTGCAAATTAAGGGGGCTTAGCGGTGGGCTTGTAACTGGGCTGGGGCTGAACTAGTCCCACGACTCGACATGCTTCCTGTTCATGATTTTATGTCCATATGCTACCATTGGCTAATTGGCTCCACTTAGGTCTATGGATTTAGGCCAAACCAGGTTAAGCACATTCTGAAACCAACTTGATTCATTTCATTTGGTTTTATTTCTTCTATGCAGCGTTTGCCATACCGTGCCGAACCGGCCAATACATCCCGTATCGTACCGGACCGACAGGGAACCGGCACGATTCGATCAGTAAATTCGGTACACCGGCAGTACGAAAGAAAAAAAGAGAGAAAGTGAGAAAGAGAGGGAGGGAGGTGGGAGCCGTCAGAGGCCGGCGGTGGCCGGTTGCGGCCGTTGGAGGGCTTTCGAGCCCTTTATTATCCGATAGGACTTTCAAGAGAGTGAGAAAGAGAGAGAGCACTCGGGGGGGAAAGGACCTATCGGACGGACGGCGCCTCCGTCCCGAGGCCCCCGGTGGCTGACGAGCCGACGCCGACTGCCTGAAGGCGGTCGAGCGGGCGGAGCCCAGCAGGCTGTCGGTCGAGTGGGCAAAGCCCCTCCGCGGCTCCGCCCCCTTCTTTTTCGAAACAGATGGTCGTCTGTTTCGATTTTTTTTTTTTGGTTTTAAACTCATGAAGTCGGCAACTGGATGCAGATTTAAGGGATTTTTTTTAAAAAAACAAAAATTATGAAGCCGGCAAACTATTTGCCGGCTTCACTTAAAACTATCTTTTTAAAAAAAAACTCGTGAAACAGGAGCGACACCTCTGTTTCACGTCCGCGGTGCCGCGCGCACAGACTGCGCTCTCCGACGGCCAGGGCGGCCAGTCAAAGGCCGTCCGGCGGCCCCTCCCTCTTTTTCTTTCTTCCTCCTCTCTCTCTATTTCTCTGTCTCTCTTTTTCTTCTTTCGATTTGGGTCCGCTTGCCTTCGTCAGTTCGGTACGGTACTAAATCATACCGATCCATACCGTCGGCCGATCGATACGGCCGGCGGTACCGGTTCAGCATACCTTGCTTCTATGTATTGAAGAAAAATTAATAATAAGATGGGAGATTGGTAACAAGTATGGAGAACTAAAAAAAGGGTGTTGTTGCAGAATCTTACCAATAATTTCTTCTACAATTCAACATCAATTGAGCATTCCACCTACAAATGACTTAAATACACAATTTTCAAACTTAAAAAGTGAGTGATAGGGTTAGGTGTTTCAAAGCCATAGGATTTTGGATTGAGTTGTGTCAGGTTGTGCTAGATTGAGGTAGTTAGGTTAGGTCATCTAATGTTTGACGCATTATTCACCTGGTTAAGTTACATGTCATGTCGGGTAGCATATGACCCTATCTCAACCCAGTTTACAAACAGGTCAATTTCAGACCCAACCCGAGCCAAGGGTCTAAAAGAATAGGACCATCCAAGCTAACTGGATTAGTGAGACATGACTTATTTGCATGCTAATTGGCAGTAGTCAGGAAGGACCTGTTGCAGTCAATCCCTTATGCGCCTGTTGCCGGTGAAGAGCACCTGCAAAATGAAGTCCACACTGATCAGAATTATGTCCGACGGAGACTCCGATGCTTAAGTCAGTGAAGAGTGGTGAACAGTAATATTCAAAGAGGTAGAGTTTCAGGTCCCAAGAGATCTTTTTAAATGTTGTTTATTTACCTCTTTTTATAGACGAGTATTTGGTAACCATCTGTAACGGTTAGACACGTGGGTCCCGCTTGTTCTGACATTATGTGATCGTGGGATGGGTGGTTATATCCGCCACTGATCATGTTTTGGCCATTATGCGCTTTCTGCGCTGGCAGTTTCTGGTAAGCCGACTACATGTTGGTAATCAAAATATGTCGATCGTATGTTGGTAGTTGTGGAAGTCTGAATGAGCATCAGTCGGTAATTTTGATATGCCGACGGTCATTGTTCTGAAATCAGTCGAATCGTCATAGTTGGAGTTTGTCAAATTTGAGGATAGCCGACTGTCAGTTGACCAATCGATTGATAGTCGGCAGGTCGTGCTTATCAGGCCAATCGAAAGTCAGAATCGGAGTCGACTGAATCGCCCCAATAGTTGCTCCCCACTCCCAAGTCCAAGATAGTCTGACATGCGTGTTGTCACATGGTCTATCACGTTGGACGAAGGGAGTTGCCATGTGTTGTCTCGAGCCCCGATTCGACTGCAAACATTAATGATTTTTTGAAATATGAAGGGTCTCCAGTTGTTTTTTTTTTCGATAACTATGAGATCATCATTGGAGTATCATTTCGAGAAGATAGCTCGTCGTCCTGAGAATCTGGACGATTTGATTTAGGCTAGTTGATTTTAGCCATATGTCCAAATTTCATTAGGCCTGCGTTCACGTGAATAGTGATGAGGTGGCATGATCTGGAGGTAGGTGTGTCGAACCGTCTGATCAATGATCGGTTCTGATGTTGCCACATGTCAAAATTTGGGGAAGTCCTGATTTAAATAATTTCATTTGGACCGTTGAGGGGTCCTATATATATAAAGTTATTTTCACTTGGACTTTCTATTTTTGCATTTCGTCATTTTTCTCTGCAACAAAAGGTTTTGTCCCCAGGTGCTGAGAGCCTTCTCGTCACTTCCCAGTTCCTCAGGTTGAGTTCTTGTTTCTCTCTTCTAGGTTTTCTTTTTTGTTTTCTCTTCTTCTAGGTTCTTTTATTTTCAGAGGCAAATAGGGGTAAGAAGGCAAATGCCTCAACTTCTCGAGATAGTCGGTCGGAGAATCCGACCGGCGATTCTCCTTCGGGTCCGGAGATGGAGGTTTCTTCCTTGTCTGGATCTAATGTCGATCGGCTCCGGGAACAATACCGTATCTTGGAGCAATTTCAATTTTTTGCTCCTAATCTGGACAGTCGGGTGAACTCTCCTCCGCGTCAGGTTGCATTCTATGTCGAGGACCTTTGGGTCGGTCTTCAATTTTTGATTCTGGAGTTTGTTTAGAATCTTTTTGATTATTATCAACTTTGTCTCGCTCAACTGGCTCCGAACTTTATTCGGCTGATTATCAGTTTTGCTTTGTTGTGTCGTTTTATTCCGATCAACCCTCGTCCTTCTCTTTTTTGGGCTTTCTTTATTCTTCATCCTCATCCCAAGGCCAAAGATTAGTGATTTTTCAATCCGAAGAAGGGTCTTTCTTTCATTTTCGATCTTCCATCGTCTATTCATGGATGACAGAATCAATTTTTTTCATTTTTTTTCATCTCCTTGGGGCTTTCCTTCATGTTGGGGATCCGAGAACCGGCCTTAATGAGCATAGTCGGGTTGACACCATCGATCGGAAAGGCTTCCTCCGACTTAAAGATATGAAAGTTCCAGCTCAACGAGAGTTGATGATAGAGCAGGCTCTCTATGATGCCGGACTTAGTTCGGTAACTTCTTTAGATATAGCATGATCGGTCATTTTATTTTTTATTTGCTTCTGAATTTTGTACTGAACTTTATCTTTTGATTGCAGCCATGCGGACGACAGCACGAGTTTCAGCTACCGACATCCATCAACATGCTGCTAAGAAGAGAACAGCGATCGATGCTGGACCATCTTGACCGCCAAAGAGAAGTTGTGGTGCGTCTGGGTCGGTATCGGTGAGGAAGTCCAACATCCCGTCGGTGATGGCTCCCGGCACCGAGCCAGTTATAGCGTTGTCGGCTTCGACAATGCTACCTCCAATTGAAGTTTCGTCAGTCAGAGTTGAGACGGCAAAAGATGAAGATGTCGCACCAGAACCATCGACGGCTCCATCAGTTGGGGTTCGAGCCGATTCTGTAGTCGTGGTCGAACCAGAACTATCTACTGCTATGCAAGCTGTTCCTTAAACGGAGTAATCTCGGGCACAATCGAGCATCGATTTTGTGGCGGTTTCAAGCGTACGACTGCCGACTGGGGATCGAAGAAAGGCGTTGGCTACTTCTGCCGATAATGGATCGTCGGCAGGCCTTCCTACTCTTTGACATCCGAATCCCCATCGGTGAGTCGGCCTTGGCCAATTCGTTATTGGCCAAATGACTCATTGAGGCAACTCTTCTCCCGACAGACAGGGAGAGTCGGAAAGATCAGACAGTGTCCGAAATATTTTTTTCTTTTACCCGATGATGCCTGGGGTAAGTTTTCTTCTTTTATCCGACTCATTTCTTTTTTTTTTATTTGACTTGACTTGCCCTTTCTTTCAATTGGCACACGATATGTACGCTCTAGGGAGCGGATATCGAAAATTCGTTGATCTTCATCGGGCGTGGATGGATAAGATGGCGGTCGCCAACATCGAGAAAGCTGTTACTGTCGAACAACTTCAGACGGCAGTCGAACGGGAGAAGATGCTCTAAGAAAAGATCTCCCACGTGACGATCGAACTGCAGTCCTCCAGAGCTGAACTAGAGTCGGCGCAACAGAATATCGCGTCTCTCGAATCCAGGATCAAAAGCAAGAAGCATTCCATTAGTCGGCTCTGGAGAGAGACGGATGCATAGAGGAGCTTGAAGCGGAGTGCGGAAGGCATCGGGCCATTATGGAGAGGTTGGCACTAGCCGATGCAGAGTCGGCCTTCGCCAAGGAAGAAGCTGAGTCAGTGAGAGGTGCTCTGAGTCTGGTCATCGAGAATTTTAAAGATTCACAAGAATTCAAGGATGAAATTCTCAAGGGCGGATTCACCTCCTACTGTGTCGGATACGAGGACGGCAGAGATGCAGTCAGAAAATTATATCCGAACCTGGATTTGAGCAGCATTGTCCCTCCTAGTTTGGGAGAAGAGGTTGCTGAGGAGACCACCGCACCAACTGAAGGAGATGCACCGGCTACATCAGAATTTGCTCCACCACCAAAGTTATATCGGAGCAAGATGAAGAGGTTGATTGGTGACCGGTGTAATATTTTTTTTTTGTAATCAGACAATAAGTCCAATTTTGTAATCGGATCTTCGGTCCAATTTTGTAATCTCTTCTTCGATGAATGAAAAGCAATTTTCTAAGGAATCTCTTTTTACACTTGTACTGTCAATATCGTTGAATAACAGTCAAATTTTCAATCATCTATCGGTGAATTGAATGTCGATCAATAGACGTAGTAGAGTTTGTTCGCTAGTCGGGTGTTAGCCGACTTAGCTTGTATACTTTAGATATTTGATAGACGGTGATAAGCCGAATATCCTTCGATTGACTATAGTCAAGTCGGTGTATTTCTCACTCGATCGAGGTCGAGTCGGTGTAATGTTCCGTTTAGCTAAAGCTAAATCGGCATGAGTAGCCATTCGACTTAAGTCAGTTTTTACAATGAAAAATTGAGATATAGTCGATAAGTCGGTTTTTATGGTGAAAAATCGAGATACAGTCAGTAAAAATTGATCGATTATTTATCGGTCTAATGTCATTTTGTAGATAACTTATAGTTGATTGAAGCTTTCATGATTTTGAATTTCACTGTTTCAATCCGAACATCGTACATGTGAACTTTATTGATAGTACATCTTCAAATTATCAGCATTACAAGTCCGAGGAATAGTCATTCCATCGAGAGTTTCTAACCGATATGCACTCGGTCGAAGTGTCTTGGTTACTCTGTAGGGTCCTCAGCTTGGAGATAATTTTTTCTGATCCAGAGGCTTTGAAACTTCTACTTTTCTTAAGATCAGGTCTTCTGGATGAAAGATCTTCAGCTTGACTTTTGCATTGTAATACCGGATTATTCTTTGCTGATGTGCTGCCATCCGAACTTGAGCTTGCTGTCGGACTTTCGAAAGTAAGTCTAGGTCGGCTTTCCGACATACAGAATTGCTCGGCTCATTATACTGTTTCACTCTTGCTAATGGCAATCCGATCTCAAGTGGAATCATCGTCTCCGTTTCATAAATTAGGTTAAATAGTGATTCTCCTATCGGTATACGAGGAGTTGTCCGATATGCCCATAAGATCGAATATAATTCTTTCACTTAGAGACCTTTAGCTTCATTCAGTCTGGTCTCAAGACCATATAAGATTGTTCGGTTTGTTACTTTCACTTCACTGTTAGATTGTAGATGGTTGACTGATGTGAGCTTGTGCGTAATATGAAATTTTGTACAAAACTCTTTGAAATTCTGATTGTCGAATTGTCGACCATTGTCGACCATTGTCGATGATGATGGTATGTGGTAAATCGAACCTGCAAATAATTGATTTCTGAATGAAGTCTTCCATCTTACTTTCGGTGATTTGTGCCAAGGGTTTAGCTTCCATCCATTTGGTGAAGTAATCAATGGCAACCACTATAAATTCTCTGATCGGATGTCGGAGGAAAAGGATCAAGTATGTCGATTCTCCATTGTGCGAAGGGTCATGGTGCAACAATTGATGTCAGCTGGCTGGTCGGTTGATGTTGTATGTTAGCATACTTCTGGCATAGTTCACATCTTCGAATGAGTTCAGCTGCATCTTTCTTCATGGTGGGCCAATAAATTTTTTTATGAACTTTTAGGAATATATAGTCGGCATCCGTTGGTCTCAAGCACTTTAGTAAGGGAAGAGAGAATGATCTTTTATAAAGTTGTCCATTCATTAAAATATATTGCGAGGCCATCCATCGTAGTCATTTGGCTTCTGAAGGATTTGCAGATAGAATTTCATTAGTCAAATATTGGATTATCGGATCCATCTAGCTTGGCTCGTCATTGATTTGTAGCACTTCTTCGACTTTATTAATACTCGGTTGTTCAAGATATTCGATGAATGTCTGATTCAGCGAGTTGAATGAGATGGTTGTGAGTCGAGAAAGTGCGTCAGCTCGAGCATTCTTCGCTCTTAGAATGTGAGAGATTTCGAAACATTTCAAAGTCGATGCAAGATTTTTCACTTTCTAAAGGTATTTCATCATAATGGGGTTTCAGGCTTCAAACTCGTCCTTAACTTGTCTGATAATCAACTGAGTCGGTGATGACCTTCAAGTTGTCAATGTCAAGTTCTTTGGCAATCTTCAAGCCGACTAGGAGAGCTTCATACTCGGTTTGGTTTTTTGAAGTTTTAAAATTAAATCGAAGGGTATATTTGGTTACAATCCCTTCGAAATTGATGAGGATGAAACCAGCTCCACTGTCTTGTGCGTTGGATGCTTCATCAATATGTAGCACCCACACCAATGCTAAGTCGGCTTCAGGAGTTTCAACTTGTTTTAATTTATCGTCGGGTCCATCCTCAGGATTATTGTCAGATATGGTACACTCGATTACAAAATCAGCCAAAACTTGTGTCTTCATTGACGGTCGTGGGCGATATTGAATATCAAATTCATCGAGTTTTATTGTCCATTTTGCCATTCGATCTGAAGTATCAGGTCGGTATAGAATTGGCTTTAACGGCTGATCTGTCAAGATGACTATAGAATGTGTTTGGAAGTACGGACGAAATCGCTGTGATGATATGATTAGAGCGTAGATAATCTTCTCTGCTCTTGAATATCTTATTTCAACATTATGAAGCACCTTGCTGGTGTAATAAATTGGCCGTTGAATTCGATTTATCTTCCTGGATGAGTACTGAACTACTGCTTCTGTCGAAGTTGCCAGATAGAGATACAAAGTTTCTCCCACCTTCGATTTTGTAAGTAATGGTAGAGATGTTAGATATCTTTTTAGATCTTCGAAGGATTGTCGGTATTCGTCTGATCATGAAAAGTTTTTTTGCTTGTCTCAAGGTCTTAAAGAAGGATAAACATCTTTCTATCGATCTTGAGATGAATCGACTGAGTACGGCGATCTTTCCATTAAATTGTTGTATATCTTTCTTGGAGCTTGGATGTTTCATATTGATGATAGCCTTTATTTTCTCGGGATTAGCTTCAATTTTTCGTTATGACAAAAAATTCAAAAAAATTTTCGAAAGTTACTCAGAATGCACATTTAGTCGGATTCAATTTCATCTGATGTCGTCGAAGTGTGTCGAAGGCTTCTTCCAAATCTCGAACATGATCAAAAGTTTGAGGGCTTTTCACTAGCATATCATCAACGTAGATTTTCATGTTTCGTCCAATTTATGCTTTGAACAGTTTATTAACTAGCCGTTGATAAGTGACTCCGATATTCTTTAAACCGAATGGCATTACTTTGTAACAGTAGATGTCTTTGTCGGTTATGAAGGCAGTGTGTTCTTCATCTTCGGATGCCATCTGAATTTGATTATAGCCTGCAAAGGCGTCTATAAAGCTCAAAAGTCGATGTCCTGAAGTCGCAGGAACTAGTTGGTCGATTTTTGGTAAGAAAAAATTATCCTTCGGACAAGTTTCATTTAAATTTGTGTAGTCGATACAGATTCTTCATTTTTCATTAGCTTTTCTCACCATCACTACATTGGTGAGCTAATTGGGATAATTAGCATCTTTGATGAAGTCAGACGTAAGGAGCTTGTCGACTTCTTCATCGATGACTTTCTACCTTTCAGGAGTAAAAGATCTTTTTTTTTGTCTCATCAGTCTAATTTTAGGATCAATATTCAGCCGGTGGGTTATTACTTTCGGAGGAATTCCTAGCATATCAGTTGTCGACCAAACAAAAATATCGGTGTTTGCTCTTAGTAGATTCACTAGTTGTTGCCGCTCTAGATCAGACAATTGCGATCCAATTTGGACCGTCTTCTTAGGATCTTCTTTTAACGGGATAGAAACCAGTTGCTTGGCTGGTTCACTCCTTTCTTCATTTTTTTTTGATCCAATTTATCAACGGACAAAGAGTCTTCAAATTGATTATTCTTTGTAGAAACCATAAAGCAACGTCGAGCAAGTTGTTCATCTCCACGTATTTTTCTGACTCCATTTTTTGTTGTGAATCGGACCAATAAATGGTATGTTAAAACTACTGCTCTCAGGGCATTAAGTCTAGGTTGTCCAAGTATGGCATTGTAGGCTGATGGAACTCGGACGACTGTAAATGTCAGGAAAACAGTACTTTATTGTGGATGTGTTCCCGCAGTTAGTGGGAGAGTAATTTTTTCTTCCACGGTAACTGCATCTCCAATAAAACCGATTAATGGCGTCGAGACTCTTTTGAGTCAGTCAGTTGGTAGTCACATTCGGGAGAAAGTCGAGTAAAAGAGAACATCAGTTGAGTTTTCATTATCGATTAGAATTCTTTTTACATCATAATTTGCTATCATCGTCGAAACGACGACAGGATCATGGAGAGTTTATATTCTCCTAATATCATCTTTCGAAAAAAAAATTACATTGTCAAGTCGTCGTTTCTTTACCGACTCTTCGGAAGTTGCCCCCCAGTTCTTCAGTCGCCTAGAGATCATGTTGATTACTTCCACTATTGGCTAATTGTTGATCATTTCCTCAGCTTGTGGCTGAGGCTGTTGGTCTGTGGGAGGTTGAGTCGGGCGATCTTATCAAAATTTTTCGAGGTAGCCACGTCGGATCAGGACCTCTATTTCATTCAAGAGTTGAATACATTGTTCGGTATCGTGATTGTGATCACGATGAAATCGACAGTACTTCTTGTCACGACTTCTCGATGGCACTTTCATCGGTGGAGGATGTCGAAGATACTTCTCTCTTTCGATCTACATTAAGATCTGCGCACGAGGAGTAGAAAGAGGAGTACAGGAGTCATACCTGCTACCATAGTTGTTCGGCTTTGGACTCCGTCGACGGGATGAAGCTCGCTTATTGGTCGTTGATCAATTTGGTTCGATCGGAGCTTCACTTTTCTTTTATTTTTCTTCTGACTTTTTTCTTCTGTCTGGCACCGGTCAGGAGCACCTTCATCCACGCGAATATACTTGTATGCACGCTCCAAGAGTTCAGCATAGGTCTGGAGGAGAATCTTATCTAGAGAATAAGTGAATCTAAATCCCCTCAGACCTCTCTTCATGGTCGATATGGTCATATCTTCATTGAGATTTCTGACGTCAAGTGTGGCTGCGTTGCAGCGAGCCATGAAATTCCTCAATATCTCTGTCTCGCCCTGCTTGATGGAGAAGAGACTGTCTGATGTCCGTGGCATTTTTCGACTAGTGCTGAAATGGGTCACGAAAGAATGCTCGAGCTGCTCGAAAAAATTTATGCTCTCCGACTGAAGCCCAGAATATCAGGCTCGAGCAGTCTTTCGAATAGTTGTCGGAAAGCCAATACATAGGAGGGCGTCGATTGCCCCCTGGATCATCATAAGAGACTTATAGCTCTCCAAATGATCAATTAGATCGGTGGAGCCGTTATATGGCTCTATCTGCGGCATCTTGAACTGAGATGGGATTGGCTCGTCCAGGATACGCTGAGAGAGAGGTTGGGCAGTGTAGAAGTCGTAGTCGTTGGAGGACTTCCGACCTTCCACTTGAAGTCGGATAAGTTGGTGGTCAATTTCTTTGAACTTGTGCTCATAGTCATCGAGCCACCGTTGCTGAAAAAATCCAGGAGTAGAATCCCCTGAAGAACTCGAAGATGGAGAAGCAAAAGATACACGTGGTCTCTTCCTCTTCTTGATACTATGTACACGGGAAGGAAAGGGAGATCGCTGCAAAGGATGAGCGGCATGATAGGAATGTCGAGAATACGGTTATTCAACTCGGTGAGTGTCGAGACGGTTGTCGTTCTGGAGATGAAGAGGGTGAACACCGTAGAGGACAGCGACTGTGCCTGGATGGCACTGAGTGAGCCACCGGCTCCTCCGTCAGTGGTTGTTGCTGTTGCTGTGTCTATTATTGTTGGAGGCTGTGGACCGCCTTCGTCAATACCTTCATTTGCTGCATTAGAGCAGCAATTGTGCATCCGTAGTGATTACTAGACGTGAAGAGCTGGGCTCTGCCAAGGGAGGAAGAGAGGGATCTTTCCGGCGAAAAGATTGCCTCACAGATCTTGTAGAATTTTGAGCTCTAGTCTTTGCCATAATCGCTCGTATTTGTCCCCCCTCTCTGGCGCGTCAATCTGTTGCGGTCAATCTTCTGTTGCGCCTGTTACCGGTGAAGAGCACCTGAAAAATGAAGTCCACACTGACTGGAATTGTGTCCGACGGGAATCCTCCGATGCTTAAGTTAGTGGGGAGTGGTGAAAAGCATATTAATATTCAAAGAGACAGTTTCAGCTCCTAAGAGACCTTTTTAAATGCCGTTCATTTTTCTCTTTTTATAGACGAGTAGTTGGTAACCGTCTATAACGGTTAGACACGTGGGTCCCGCTTGTTCCGACATTATATGATCGTGGGATGGGTGGTTATACCCGTCACCGTTCATGTTCTGGCCATTATGCGCTTTCTGCACTGGCAGTTTCTAGTAAGCCGACTATATGTCGGTAATCAAAATATATCGATTGAATGTCGGTAGTTGTAAAAGTCTGAATGAGCATCGGTCGGTAACTCTGATATGCCGACGGTCATCGGTTTTATTCAGTCGAGTCGTCATAGTTGGAGTTTGTCAAATTTGAGGATAGCCGACTGTCAGTCGGTCAATCGATTGATAGTTGGCAGGTCATACTTATCAGGCCGATCGAAATCGTAGAGTTGGCTGAATCGCCCCAACAGGATCCATCATACTGAAGTTCGCTAGAGCTCAACAAACTCTACAATAATGTTGGTTGTGGCATGATATTTAAGATCCAATAATTTCCCAAAGTTTCATTGCTCTTTGGTTCAACAAGAGTTAGAGGGTCTTGAGAATCAAAAAAATAGCAATTGAGGGAACATTTATCATTAAGATACTAGCTTAGCTGGCATTAGAATATGCTCAAATTGAAGGAAAGTGGTAACGTTAGTAACACATGAAATGATACCTTGTATATAACAAATTTTTGAAGATTGGCTAAATAATTAGCATTAGGAGTCACAATTGGTTGATCATGTGCAATCTACTGACAAGGTTTCTATGTTGCCGATCACTGTCACCATGCATCAAGCTAGTGTTCTGAAAGAATTAACAGGAGAATGATGACTAGCTGCACTTCAATTATTTGGCACAGTGGATGAGGTCTATCAGATTCTTCCTTTATGCTCTAGGATAAATGAGCATCTCTATTTTAAGCAACCTGAGGATAATATTTTAGTGGAGTCAATGTCCATTGCAAAGTGGTAGAGATGGTCCTTGAATATGAGGTGCATTTTTGCTACTTGCTAGTGATAATCCATCCACCCGCACCCGCACCTAGTAGAACAGTCATACAGAAAAGGCGTGATCATGCTCAAAATGGTACAGTTAGCTACCATCATCGCCTAACTAAGCTTGTGAAACCAAGCTGAAGAAGCATATTTGAGATAGTAGAATGCTCATATAATAAAATGCTCAGGAAAATATGAAGGCATGGGAGTGGCTGCAAGTGGACCATCTTAAGTTGATCACTTTGAAGAAGCAGATTTTTTACTTGTAGGTAATGAATTAGCAGCCAAAAGTTAACTATCATAGTAGCAACATCATGAATAGTAAATTAGTAATCATCTAGGTATTAAGTGCAAATATCATATAATACTAGTAGTAAATGAAACATGTAGGGTGAAGCAGCAAGCCATGAAACAGAATTTTTTGTGCTCCATGTGTATCTGGGATCCAACCCACTTAATCTATGGCTTTGATAAGTTGCAGGTGCATCCTTAGGTAGAAGAGAACAAGAACCTAAGTATCAGTGCATTATGGTTGTTAGTTCCTTAAATGTAGCTTGCTACCTCTTGGGTACTTGTGTCCATGGATTTGAGTGCCAATTTGTATGGCATGCATGATAGTACCATGCAAATGCCTTACTGGCATGGAGCACTAGCATGGTACCTGTAGCACTTTGTATGTTGCTGGGCCAATGCTTGCTGACCATTAGGACCACTTGGCACAGCATGATATGTATCGTGCTAGTGTCTGGCAGACACACCATCTGCATGTAATACTCATCCTTGCTTTGGCCTCCGGTTGATGCCTTCAATATGCATGAGATAATTATTGAATATAGCTGGTAGTCAAACGAGTAGTTGTCAATGGTAAGAATGTTTTGTTGGGTAGAAGGTGGTCATTAAACAAGTAACATAGCAAAATGAATGGCCAAAGTAGTAGGACTAGCAACAAGAGCAAATAAAACAAGATTGCACAGGAGGCTTTCTTAAGGGTTGCCAACACTAATAAAAGGGTGTTTGGTTCGCAATCAAAATCAGAATAGGAATCAGAATGGATTGGAATCGAAATGGCCAAATCCCCTGAAGTGTTTGGTTCGTGACTGGAATCGGAATGGATATTTGAATCCTTAGGGGAGAGTAGGAATTGAGTTTTATGTAGATTGGGCCATTCCCTTTTTGCTCTGAAATTGAAATCGCAATAGGACTCCTCCAAACCAAATAGTTGGAATGGAAGTCACTCATTCCCATTCTGATTCCAGACCTCAACTCCCCCCAACCAAACACCTCTGAATGTCAATGTTAAGAGGTAGATGATATGGTCTAGTAGGTACTATGGCAATATCCCATAGAGAATAATTGGAGCATCTTAGGAAAATGGAGGCAGTTGTGGCATTAAAAAGTGAAGGATATCAGTAGCATTGAAAGAGGTGGGATGAGATGGTTGTATAACATTAGATAGCAAGATCTAGAATACAGATATGGTGGGAAGATGGATGTAGTATGCTTACCAATGCTTAATACAAAGTTACAAAACCAGCCTCACCATATATCTGAAAAAATAAAACAGAGAAAATAATCTAGTGGCATGATGGATCAGCACTTAATTCCCAAAAACTACACTAAACAGATAACATTATACAATAAGAAGCACTGTTAACTAGTCATAGTCTATATCCAGTAGTTTTGAGCTATTTGTTGAGCATAATGATGTTTTACTATTATAAGTGGGATTCAAGTTCTACTAGTTACTTGCTTAGCTGGTACTTCATATGTTGCTTACATTACTATAGTAGTTATTTTAAAACTTACTCTTTCCATTTTCTCTCAACCGGTTGGGGGGGGTGTGGGGGGCGCTGGGTGGACTTTGCATTAGGCATTTAACAGAACCTATTGCACTTCACCATTGTAAATGGACTTGATAACCATTTTAGGAAGGATGCTAATGAAGAAAAATACCTGATATAATCAGGATTCTTTCTTTCATCAATCATTGGTTGAACATATGTCTGAATTGCTTTTCTAAATTAGATTTTTTGTGTTCCAGGAACAAGGGTCATATTCTGGGATATGAGAGATTCCTTTCTTTTCTCATTATATCAAGGCAGAGTTGAAAGTGCTCGCTTCGAAATTTTTCTTCCATTACTTGATGGGGTAAGTCGATGAAATGAGAAAGCAATCCTGCTTCTTCATTTACTGTTAGAGCAACAATGTACATCACGCATTTCTTCTTCTGGAGATGTTCATCAATTTGCCCATTCCTGTATTACCATTTTTCAGCAGCTTTATTTGGAAACTTGCATAAATTTGTGTTGTAGGCTCTTGACTACATATGTGATCTAATCATTGAGACACTTAGGGATCAAGTTGTTTCAAGCATTTATCAAGCATCAATGGTAGGTATTTTTCTTCATTAGGCAATAAAATAGTGAATCATTAACATTGTTTTGATCTGATGCTTTCTATGTTTCTCATAACAGGAGGGATATGTGTGGGTATTGTTGGATGGAGGCCCATCCCGTGTGTTTTCTGAGTCTGATGTGACAATGATGCAAGAAGATTTAAATGTCTTGAAGGTAAGCATTCCATCAAATGCACATTTATATCTAGAATCCTTCACACCGATCAATGACATTTTGTTTGAAAAACAAATATAAGCTATGTTGTCTATGATGTTTTAGTCTACTTTATTAGGATTTATATTGGATTTATTTTAGAGATTATAGTAGAGATATTTATAGTCGTTTGTTTCTTCTTGTTAGAACCTTTGTTCTTGGAAGTTTAGGATTTGTCTGCGATCATTATCTTTCTTGGTATTGGAGGTTTCTAATCTGCAAATTCTCAATGTAAAGAAGAAAAGGAACTTCTGCATAGGACATTCTGGATCACAATCTTGACATAAAGACTGCTAAGTGATCATTTGCTAAATTGCTATCATAATGTCTGTGCAGTGTTTGCACTCTGTCATTGGGATTTTAAATATTAAGTAGAGGACACCTGAGTTATTATCTTTCATTTAAGTGCTATTGTAGTCCATCTCACAAGATTTTTTATACTCTCTGAAGCATGCTTTTACAGTTATGTGATGTATGTTACTTATGAGGGGTGATTTAAGGGAGCAAAAATTGTTCAACATTCTCACCTTTTCAGTGCTGCTGTTAATTGTGTTTGCCTTTGTAGTTTGCACTGTTCTGTCCTCCAAGGAAAAGATGTTCTCCAATGATGTGGTCATGTCTGTAGCAAATCAAATATTTGAGATGTCATAAAGATACTCTAAAGTTTGAGCAGATATACTAGAGATGCTAGTGAATATGACTATGAGATCTGTTCTATAAACAGAATTTGCTACACACACACACACATATTTATTTATTTATATGTGTATGTATATGTATGTATGAATACACAAAATTAATTGTTTTCGTACTTGAAGGTTTCCTGCAAGGTTTCTACCAATTTCAACATCATACCCACCGATTAACCTGAATGTGAATATGGTGCCATCTTTTGTACATGATAGTGAGTCATTCCTATGTGCTTGTTGCATGTTCTTATAGATAATCTTAGTCTAGAAAGAATACCTATTTCATCTGGAGCTACCTAAAAGTAACAAGACAAACCATAAGGTTATTGTGGCTGATTCTTGGCATTGTATTCTTGGCTTCTTGTTGCATAAAGAATGACATATATAAAGGTGTTATGTAAGATGTTTTGAAGTGATTGTATTCTCTTGTTCCATCTTTGTCCATTTCTGGTATTTCTTTTTTTTATAATTGTGTCATGCTGTTCTATCGATCATTTGATAATCAGTTGTTTGGGTGCTGTTTTGAAATCCATTATTTCAAACTGATTTATTTGTCAAAGTTTTTTCCTTGTCATTTGACATTGTTGTTTTATGTTCTGACGGGAAGATCTGTTTCCTAGGATTTTTTTATAGCAAACGGGCAAGGCCTCCCTCATGTTATAGTTGAGAAGGAAGCAAGATTAGCTCAACAGATCGTAGATTTGTATGCCCTGAAGGTCTGCCAGTTCTTGGATGTTTTATAGCTTATTCCTTGAGTGTTTCTGAATATATCTAACTTCTTATTTCAGACAAATTCCATTATTGAGATGCTGATAAGTGCAAGTGAACAAATCTCCTATTATCCTGAATCTAAAAAACCTGGGCAAAGATGTGCAAATGGTGCTGAAACATTACTTCGAGTTTTATGTCACAAGAAAGATGAAGTAGCATCTAGGTTTCTAAAAGTGCATTATAAGCTTCCCAAGTCTTCAGGTGAGTACAGGTTCATATCCAACTCATACAGTGTAGTTGCTTATTGTTAACTGTGATGTCATCTCAATTTAGATACCCCACTTCTGCATATGAACCTGTGATGTTTCCATGTGCATGGTCTGTAGTTATTTTTTAGATGGCTATTATTGTGTATTGCATTGTAGTTGCATTTCAGTATCTTTTATGTTTCTCATCTGGATAACCTTTTGCATGTGTTAAAATGGTTTATAATTTATTGTCAATCTATTTTGTGCATAACCATTTGTTTTCCAGATGGAATTATATTAGATTGTGCAAGTTGTATTCCTGCATTCATTGTTTACCAACGTAGTCGCTTAATATATGAGAGACTATTGCTTACGGAAAGTTGCATATAGAGCTACTGTATTAAACTTGTACATCCAATTACTTGCTCAAAGAATTAGGAAGCAGGAGCATCTAAGTAGCCTCCTGAATGATAGAATAATTATTTGCTAGCTGGTTGTATGGTTACATGTAGTTGTTGTATCTTGGAATCTTTGATTTAAGGATTCTAAAACAAAAGAAAACATCTTCAGTTGGACAAGGATGGATTGTTATGGTTATGGTGGAACGAAACAATGCAAAGTATAGCTATAGCCAATCTTAGGTTGCTGGCTAAAACATATGGTTGGAAGAGATAAATTTGTTTGAACTGTAGGTTGGAAGCACAATGGGACATGTTTTCTGAAGAAGGTGCTGCACCCCAGGTTATCAGATGGGGAAAAAAATCAACTAGGAGTGAAACTGAAGCTGATAAAACCTATCAGCAAGATTGAAACGCTGATAAATGATTCGCATAGAAAAAGTTTCAATGAGTGCACAGGACTCACAGCCTCCAGACAGAAAGGCTTGGAGATATTATAACCTGGAATTTGTTAGAATAATGCAAATCAAGAAAGTTAATAGGTGGAGGGGAAAATGAAGCTCATCTGGATTCAAATATTACCAATTTTTAATTAGAAAAAATCACCAATAAGTAGGGGTCACCTTTAGATAGAAGAATTCATGAAGAATTCTGATGGAGGTAATCTGACATTTTAGTTGTCTTTCAAAACACGTCGATTACCGTCAAAATTCAGAATGGACTTTTGGTTGCATAATGAGATGGAAAACAGAGTTAATGAATTTTTAAGGGCTGCCACTAAAATTCTGTCCTAGCATTCAATTTTTTTTCGTCCATAAATTTGATGTGAACCAGAAAGTGGATCCACTGTGAGTGAAAGTTAGATAAAGCTGGAAGAAATCAATTTCCATTAAGGGGTGCACAATAATGTCAATGGCATATGTTACCTGCCAGAAGTTTGAGGATAATGAAACTGTCCTGTGTTGCTCATGTTGTCCATGCTGATTTCAGATGGAGAACAAAAATACTGGACTCCCACCTCTTCAGCAGGATCTTTTTTTTTTCAAGACTATTTCCCTGCTTATTTTGCTGTTCAAGCTATTGTCCTTGACTCATATAATTGGGTTTCAAAGCAGGCATCCTCTTAGTCACATGCTCTAAATCTTGGTGCCAGATAATTATTTTTTTTTAGTCTGGAAAATAGTGTGATAATGTTTTGTGTTTTTGGGGGGTGGACCTGCTATGGAACTATACATGAGCTTCTGTTCCCTCTTCTGGATGTCTTCAAGCCTACTAACATTGCCTTTGAAATCTGCATCTATTTTTGTGTTTAACCTACAATTTTAGGTGTTGAAAAAAGAAAAAAATGTAATTCCAAGATCCTTGCAATTATTTTGGTGGTTTTAGTTTCAAATCCACATATTTCTTTGCCTGTGTATGATGTAATATCTACATCGTTTTTAGCGTCCCAGTCATGAAGTGAGTGGAAAATAAACAGACTCACTAGTGAAGCATTTTCTGCAGACTATGAGGATGTTGTTGGAAAGGAGCCAGCACTAAAATCTTCCCTTATAGAAGACATGCTCAAAAGTAACACTTCGTTCAACTGGACAGAAAAGGGCCAGAGAGGGTTTAGGATGATGAAGAAGAAATTTCAGGAAGCAACATTTGAAATCCCACGTGCACCTTGGTAAGCAATTACCGCCGGTTTCTTTTGCTTATACAGAACTAGTTAAGATTGTCCGAATTCTGAAAATGAGTTTTCTTCTTTCCCCTGGTGGGGGAGGGGGGGTGGGGTGTGGCGTGGGGAGGGGTGGGGAGTGGTGGTGGGCAGACAGGGGTTCCACTCCCCAGATGTAGCTGTTATAAACAATCAAAAGCTCTCTTTTATCTCATTCTTTCAGGAGATCATAGAACTGGAGTATGATTGTGGAATATCAAGTTCTGTATATTAGTATTTATCTTTTTTAGTTAATATCATCATTTGACCAAACATTTAGACTTTTAGAATAATTTGAATATCTGAGAGAAGTCAGAACAATTATCATATTTTAGTCAAATTGTTCTATTGTATCAGTTATAGAGTTGTTTCTTATAGATACAAAATTGTAAGAATGTCTTTTTTTTTCAGTAGAATTTTCTTTTTGATGATAGGACCATGCTGCTGAAGTAGATAACAATCTGATATATAAGTAGCCATCTGAGTTCGAGTTCATCCATTTCATGAAATAATCTTAAATACTAGTGCTAGAATCTCTCCGTAACCTAGAGTGCCACCTCAGTTTCAGAACTCATTTCCAAATCGCAACTGTTCTTTGTATCATGATTCTATAGATAGCTGATCAGCTTCCAAGGAACAAGCAGCTTAGTCTTACTTATAAATGATAAAAGTGACCCCAGTATGTTGCATTAGATAGTTGTGCATGCATGGAGGCATTTTTGTCATTTGACAAATGCAATGAATAATTTTTTCGGTATTTTTTCATTTTTAATGCATTAATTACATCTACCAAACGTCAAAACTATTCCATACTGGTACGTCCGTTATGGTATTTTTATTATTTATATATGTTTTGGTTATTTCCTAGAAATAAAATAAACATCCTTGTATCAGTATGTATGTATATGAGCACTCACAGAATAGGCCTAACAAGGTCAGTCATGATCCGACGATCCCAGAGTTAGGCCACTAAGAATTGGTGTCGTTGGATGTGGTTTATTATTTTTAAATTATTTATTATAATTTAGAAATATCTATTATTTATGCATTAGGAATTTTCAAGTAATATCTTCTTGAAGTAATTTAGAGGTTGTAGATCACATTCAATGACTAGCCTTAGTTTAGAGATTTGGAGATGGTTAGCCCTATTTTTTTTTGGCTGGAAATGGGTTTAGACCGGCTCAAGTCTATCGCATCAGGTTAGGTTTGAATTGTTTGAGGTTTATTTTGGATTGAAGAGAAATTCTTTATGTACCGTAGGTGGTACAGAACCATACATACCGTTCGTGATAATTGACCCATGCATGAGATTGGAAGAAATTTTTTTTTTTTTTACGCATCATGCTCCAGTCCCGTGCGTTAGTCACCACGGGCGATGCGTGTGTTCCGCACCACCCACGGTGAACAAAAAATTTCTCTTGAGTTTAAATACAGAGTCTTTGTTTATTGGGGCCAGGCTGGGTGTATCCAATCTCGACATTTCAAAGCCGGCCTTTCACTACGAGGTCGTTGGGTCCTTCCCATTTCCGCTCCCTCCGCCTCAGAATCCTTGGGCTCCCGCTTCTGACCCTCTTGATATGAAGTAATGTGGACCTTTTCTCAAGCTCTTGAGAAGATTTGTTCTCATTGAAGTGTCGATGATCCCCTAGAACCTTTAGGGCAAGAGGCATTTGTCGATCTCTACTACCTGCCATAGAGCCTCCTCGACTCACTAGAGCTCAGCTCCTTGATCTTCACCTTCGGTTCTTTGATCCTCTTTTTGTGTTGGCCTTCCTTTTCATCCTCAATCTTGGATCGCAAGCTCTCTACATCGAGTCACAGCTCTTTGTTTTATGCCTTGAAGTGCTCGACCCTCTCCTTGAGCCAGCTTAGTTCAGCGTTCTTGGAGATCTCGAGCAAATGATGGAGACAGTCTATTTGAGGATCTTCTGCCTGAGGAGCTAGGTGTGGAACCAGGACTCCATCTGAAATTCCTCCACAAGACGGATCTTGGCGACATCTGGCAGCCATGGCTAGACCTGGGTGGAGTAGGGGAAGTAGATGCTAAAGGAGCGGGCAAAGGCAGCAGTGCGGCCCTTGGAGATGAGGCTGCGAGCTCTTCTCTAGTATGATGTCAAAAAGCCAAGCTTTCTTTCGAACCGTACATGACAGCAGCCTGTGGTAGGTTGCAAAAGTTAATTCGCAACTGGAAAATTTTTCATGTAGACAACGGATGAGCTGAGTGATAGAGCCCTATATCTGCAAGTTTATTTAGTCCTAATGGGAGGTGCATGAACTATAGCAGCTTATTTGCAATTTCCACGAGGAACTTTGTCGTTAAGGTTCATGTGCCACAGTAATGGCGCTTGTGAGGGGCTGTCTCATCTTAATGATGTAAAAAACGAAAGGAACTTGCCTTCCTGCTATATACTTGATGGATGCCCAAACAACGTCAGATACCAATGAGCATCCTTCCAGGTAAACCCTTAAACCCGGCTCCAGGTTATCTCCAAGCTCTGCGATATCTAATCCCCCCCTTCCTATTGACCGTCTTGGAATAGGATCATTCTAAGGATAGCCGGCTCGATGGGCCAGCTCCTTAACTAGTTCCTACACTGCATTTCACCTTGTTTTGTTGGGAAAGTCATCATTAGAATTAAATATATTTGTGATTACGATAGGGCATTGTCTTCATAAATGAAGACAGAAATGTCGATCCTTTTTCTTTATTTGCTCTTTAACTGATCTCCCGTTCTACCAAACCCCTCACCTTTTTTTAGTCTTTTCTAGATTTCTAATCCATTGACCGAGGATGGCTGAGGAAGATACCCTTCTCTCTGCGTATTTCGACTTCTCGGATTCCTTCGCTGGTAGCGAGGCCCACCGGAGCAACTGATTCAGATCCCCCAAGGTATGGATAACCCAGCTGGGGTGTCGGGGTAGTAGGCCAAGGAACCGATGTCAGGAATATTCAGATACCTCCTTACTGGTGATCGTTTGATTACTGTTAGGGATATAATGTTCATTTGTTGTTGTTCTTCTTCTTTTTCTTTTCTTTTTTTTTTTTTTTTTTTTTTTTTTTTTTTTGATGCAAACGAACGGTCACATCAATCTAGTGCAAGAGCAGTCCAAAGAGTTAAGATACAAAATATCTTTCAGAGCTCAGAGGCAGGCATCACCTTGGCACCATATCCAGTCACCAGCATGCTCGGCACTAAAAAAAGCCATCCAGCCTGCAGCACTGTTAGCCTCCCGATAAATATACCGCATACTCATTTTGGTAGAATGGTGAAAAGATCTCTAGATGTTGGATGCTTCATCTCATGCTGAATCCAAACAATGACAGTGGCAGAGTCACCCTCGATGGAGATCCTCTAAGTCTGTAATATCTGTCTCACGTAGATAATGCCCGTTCAAGCGGTACAAAATTCAGCAGCAGGGACGGTCAGGTTAAAGGGCTGTGACCCTCTCGCTGTTAAGAGCTTAACATCCAAACCCTAGATAACAAAGTCTGAACTACTTCTGCCATTTCTGACACTGTTATCAAAGTTGACCTTGACAAATCCCAAGAGAGAAGGCTCCCAAGAAATGAAAAGGACCCTTCGGATGGCTACAGGCGCAACAAAGGAGTCCCAAAAACTCGGAATAGTAAGGCTCGAGCCAGTAGTATCAAAATGGTAGTACTTTGTACCAGCACACGCTACATAGGCACAATCTCAGCATCGAATACAAGATTGTTCGTAGATAGCAAGATCTGATAGGTGACATATACCATCCTACTATCTCCATGCAAACCCTTGATCGTGTTCCATCGGATCACATCTAGGAAAGATGGAAGCCAATGGCCATTGATTGCCCCCATGCCTGGCTGTCTGCCATCCTCCAAATCAAACTCGCCCTCGAACAATGAAAGAGAACATGCTCCATCGACTCCTCTCCCAGCCCGCAAATTAGACAGAAAGTTGGAATCTTCATACCTCTATCCCTGAGTAGTGTCCGAGTCGGGAGTCGGGAGTCGATCTCAAGCAATCTTTCAGAGAAAGAGCTTGATCTTGAGATGGACAGCCACTCTCCAAATCCATGACGTGTCGATCCTTCTGTTAGTCACTGGTCTGCTCATATCGATGAGGTCCCTGACTGGAACCTTAGGACAGCAAGACTTTCATCACACCCTCAAGTCCTGGCTCCAGTGGATAATAATTGGACTGGCAAGAATTTTGTCAATAAGCTGCCTAACAAACAAGTGGGTGACCTTTTGAGCCCGTGTGACTTTCTGAGCCCTCCAATCCTTACCATCAGCTACGATCAAATCATAGAACCATGGGTAATCGTCCATCTCAGTGCTAACATATATCGGCCATCAAGAAAGGGACAGGTTGGAGATCCAAGCATCCTGATTTACATCAACGAAGCCCCATTATCAATCAACCATCTGATCCGGATATTTACTTCAGAGGTGCAAGCATAGATCTCTCTCCAGATGAAAGAGCAGCCGCGATTAATATGAATGTGGGCCCTCTGGCTCCAAGCACCATATCGAATCCTCATCATCCTGCTCCGCAAACAATCAGACTAGATGAAAACTCTAGCTGTATGTCTGGATATCATAGCCTTCCTTCTAACCAATAAGGACTAGATCTCAAGGCCTCCATCTCATATCGACTGGTAGATCACCTCCCAGAAAAATGAAGACCACGATCCCCTTATCGAGCACCCCACGAAAAGTTTTGAAACTGCTGCTCCCGACTCTGAGGAAAGAATACGGCACCACATTATTCGTTAATAGGTAGATCAGAATAAAACTCAGGATCGATCTCACGAAGGTAGTCTTGCCCATCATGGAGAGAGCATTGGTTTGCCAACCATCGAGACGATCTCGAACCCTCTGCTCCATATGCCTGCAGTCAGCTCTCCGAAGTCTCTGCCCCATGATAGAGACCCCTAGGTAGGTCAGGGTCTCAGTCTGGTCAGGGATCCCCAATCTGTCTCGAATCGTCTGCTTCATCTGGACCCTCATCTTAAGGTTAAAAGTGACAGTAGACTTCTGCAGATCCACGAGCTGACCAAAAGTCCGACAATATGCCTCAATAATAGTTGCAAAGCACCTCACATTTCATATCAAGATCCGACCAATAAGCAAGCAGTCATCTACGAAAATAAGATGCGAAAGTGGCTGACTCTCAGGGACTGGCCAGTAGAGCTCCAACTCTATCCTCCGGACTGCTGTCCGAAGAGTACGGAAGAGAGCATCGCACATAAGATAAAAAAATAAGAGAGAGGGCACCTTTAACGAAAACTATCTGTCGAATGGAAGAAGTCTGTCAGGATGCCATTGATCAGGATGGCAAAGCTCAGAACCTTCACATAGTCCATGATCCAATCAATCCATCCATTCTGAAAGCCAAACTCAAGGAGTGTCTAACGAAGGAACTGCCAACTCACTCGATTATAGGCTTGCTCCATATCTAATTTGATTGTCATTAAACTTCGATGAATAAGAGGACATCGTAGATCATGCATGAACCCCTAGACAAGCAAGACATTATCGATGATGTAACATTTACTGACAAAAGTACCGTACTCCAAGCTAATTACGTAGAAAACCATCGACTTCAAACATCCTATCAGAACCCTCGCACACACTTTATAGAGAGTGGTGCAGAGACTGATCGACCTGAAATAACTCGAGATCGATGCATCAGGTCTCTTCGAAATGAGGACAATCATCATCTTCTTCCACTCTTTTGGGATGCCTATAGACTCAAAGACCAATCGCACCACCTCAATCACCTCACTGTTGATAATGGTTCAGTATCATCGAAAAAAAGAGGAGGGAACTGTCAAGACCCGAAGCCTTATCCTCTCCGAGAGATCAAAAGACCTCCCACACCTCAACAACCATAGGACGAGTCATGACCTCATTCTCCTACTTCGAGATGCAGCAAATAGGCTAGGACCCCTGGAGGAGGGCATCTCCGCCCAAAGGGGTGATCTAATGCGATATAAAGAATTGCAAATTCTATCTCGTGATCTCATCACTACCCTCCACCACTCAACCATCATTTTTTTCAGCTGTTTGATACGATTGATGGACTTTCAAATCATCATCGACTGATGAAAGAATCTGATGTTTCGATCATCCTCCATGATCCACTGCACCCTGGACTTTTTCCTCTATAACATCTCCTGCTGTCTCAATAGAGAATGGTGGATGAAGAGCTTGTATCGAAGCTCCCTTAGGTTAGGCTCCTAAAAACCCTCATCTTGATCCTCTCTCCTCTGGAGCTCCGCAATGTCCACCTCCACCCCATCGATTCGTCTGAAAATATCACCAACCTTTGATCGACCCTACGCCGCACTAACTCAAACCTCCTGATCATCCGATATCTTGCATTACCACAAATCAGTATTCTCCAAATGTCCTTGATCAAGTTCCAAGATCTCAAATAAAAGATCAAGAACTTCTCAAATCTGAATGAAACCCTAGACAACCGCAGACTGTCAGTGGTGATGAGAAAACAATGATCCGAAGCGATTTTCAAAAGGTGCTTAACATGATATCCTGAAAAATGCTGAAATCAAGCAACTGTGGCCAACATCCGATCGATCCACTTCCAAACCCTGGATGCCCCAAGCCAATTATTGCACCAAATAAATCTGGACCCACCATAACCAAGATCAATTAAGTCCACATCTCCAATAAACTTCTTGAACTCCTTCAAATCAATGCTATCCACATACTACCTCCCGTCCATCTTATCGTAGAACCCCACTATCCAATTGAAGTTCCCAATAATAAGAGAAGACAGAATCTATGCCACCATTCTGAAGATCTTGGACCAAAACATCCTCCACTCTATCTAGTCGGTAGTTGCATATATCCCAAACAGAAATCAAGGACCATCAGTCTGCTCAAATATAATTAACGCTATTTATTGCTCACATCTGTAAAAGATATCTATCTTGATCGAACTTCGATGCCAAAGCACCATGATAGATTATTCCTTTAAAAAATCTTCGCGGCAAAGAAAGGAGAATAAACGAGCAATACAGCATATAGGCTTTAAAAAATCTCCGTGCGTTCCTCTCGCACCTCCTGCCCGGCCGGTTTGTAACTTAGAAACAGGAAAGTCCATCCCCCTTAAGCGAGTGCGTTGCATGGAAATACTACAACCGCACTTGCTTTAAAGCAAGCATAGTTGGCCTTGTCGATCTGTCCCGTCCTATCCTTTTTATTCTCACCTCTGTAAGCCTTTTGACTAATATATTACACATATGACATTACATGGGGAAAGTGACTTACCAACCCCTATCATTTTTTTTTTTTTGGTAAACCCCAATCAGTTTCAGAAAAAACATAAAGGCTAGGTTCGAGGAAGGAGGATGGCGGGGGGGGGGGCGGCGTGGCTGAGGTGCTCACCAAATCCGTATGTAAGGGATAAAAGGATTGACGTGATCAAGTAGCAAAAAATGGCCTGGAAGATATAAAAATAATTAGTATAAAATTATAAAGCACCAAACAGATCCGCCAAACTACTGCATGGAGAACAAATTGAGTAATACATCTTAACAAGGCAAAATTGATGGCTCCATGCCAGCAAGAATTAAACAAGAATTTCTTGTAATTCAATTAATAAAATACTGTATTTAAAATAAATTAAGACCAAATATCCATGCCCATTGAATAGCCAATGGAGATATCAACCTACAGGTTGCAGAAATATCAACTTATTTCAACTGTGGACATTGTTTTGCTTTTCTGGGTTTGATGTTTTAGCTTTTGCATTGCAGATCATGCCACTACATACACAAGGGGGCACATAGAGCAACATTTTCTTGGTCAGCAACAAAAATATGAGACCAATGTTTTTTCTTTTTCGGTAATAGGGAGACCAATGTTTTGAAAGAAGGATGCAATATGTAGGAGGTAGAGAAATTCTTTGTGCAATGTCGATGGTGTAAAAAATCTAAAGTAGAACGTATCGTTTTACGTGATTGATCCACATAACCATCATTTTCCAACGCATATTTAATACTTGCAGTTTCATTTTTTCATTTGAAAATTTTGAATGACGAAAATGCTCCTACTCTTTAAAAAAAATTAGGATATTTTATATCCGTATTATAACATTCTGCATATAGAAAATTATAATTTTAATACAAAATATCATAATATACCATAAGAAATCATAATTTTTTTTAAAAAATAAAAATATTTTCGTCATTCAAAATTTTCAAACGAAAAAATGAAACTACAAATATCAAATACACATTGGAAAGTGATTAGACAAAAATACTTCTTCCATATTATGACATTCTGGATCATATTATGACATCATGCACTACATTACAACAACCTGTATGTAGAATATTCTAATTTTCTGAACCATATTATAACATCCTACGTGTAAAAGTCATAATTTATCACAGGATGTCATAATTTTTTTCAAAAGATAGGAGTATTTTCGTCATACAAAATTTTTATACGAAAAAGTGAAACTGTAAACATTAAATGTACGTTAGAAAATGATGGCTACGTGAATCAATCACATAAAGCGGTATGTTCCATATCGAATTTTCTACACCACCCGTGGTGTACAAAGAATTTGCTGTAGGAGGTAAAGGGACTGCATGATGCATTGATGATATGTAGGCCACATATCTGGGTGTATGTAGTTTAGCATTATTAGATTGTTTAAATATTAAATATTACATACAATAAAATAAATTTTTTAATAAACAATACTAATATTAATAACAGCATCCGTCAATTAGTGCTGAATACTTGGAACTTAATTTCTAACAGCAATAGTCATAACATAATTAGTGCTAAATACAAATGTGGTCATATAATGATAAGCAAGCCACATATGCAGCCATACAAATGCCAATCCTACCATATATGCAGCTTCACATTGCTAAGCAGATCACTTCTTTAGTCCATATAAGTCCCGACAGCATAAATAAACCGCATATAAGAAATGCGGTGGATCAGAGGACAGCATGTCCATATGCGGCCATATGCACCATATATTTTAAAATTATGTAATAAGACAACAACAATGATAACAAAACGAAAAATCATAGACGTGTGTGAGGTGCCTGCATGTGTAGGGATGTGCACGTACGCGCGCGCGCACATACATGCTAGCGCACGCGCTACACTTTTGTTTGTTCTGATAGGGAGAGAACTCAATGGAAATCTTCTAAATGATTTATCAGCAGTACACCAGCACCAAGGAACATCATGATTGTTTTTTTTTTTTTTTTTCTTTTTTCGTTAAATTATCACAGAGGACAGTAAGGCAAGGCCATGAATCAAACTTTTCAGACACTTTCGTCATCAAACAAGATGAATTCGTCAATGTGCTTGGTAAAGAGGATATTCATTAAGAGAACTAGGTTGTCTCAGGTGAACATGCCTCGATAGGTGTATTTCTCAGGGCCAATTTGGATTTTCAGGCACCAGCTTAGCTAGTTGTCTGACCAGCCAAGCACCCACCCAAAAACAAAGGTTAGATTCAGTACTCCTTTTGACAGGCAGGTCTTTTGATAATCATTTATGACCTAGAATTTACTTCTCTCTCGCTCTCTCTCTAAATTGACAGTTCGATGGATACGCTAAACAAGCTTCATGCAACAAAACAATAATATGCAGATTGATGGATAAGCGTTTGACCTATGCAGAGCAAGTCTAAAGCTTACAGGGCTGAAAAACTAAGGCTAAGTTGATGAATACAGTAGCTTAGATTGCATAGCATAATTTTTATCATGATCACTTGGCTCCGCATCTGCTGTTTAGAACATATAGGAACAACAGTAGAGCATCAATCACTCAGACTTTCCACATTTAATCAATTGAAGGCTTTTTAGCACCGCAAGTATACAGCTGAATTCCACGAAGGCTTTCAATTAGCTAGAATTTTCTTTTGGGAGGAAATACTGTTCCCTTTATCATCCTTCATGCTATAATTAACCAGACCATGAACTTTTTTAAAAGACAGATGTCTCTTCTTTTTCTGTTAAGTCTTGCAAGGACTCAAAGTTGGGTACCTGGCTAGTTGGTTACAGCAGATTTTTAGGGATATTAAAGAAGCGGTAGCTGATTTGTCTGGAAGATTTTTCCTATACTAAGAACCAAAGATTATTCATAGAAGAATCCATCAAAAGGCTATAAAATGCCCTATGTTTTGGGCACTGTTAATTTTTTTTTTTTCCGAGAAAAAGAACATGCGAATTTCTTTTGAGTGACAGAAAAATGACTGGAGATCAGGCCTGGCCGACTATTCCTTCCCTAATCCCATTCTTTTGCCCTCCTCTTCTCCTCTTGTTCTTCTATTGTAGGCTTCATATCTGCTGATTCACTGCACTACAACAATAAGCACTTTATATTGATCCTTTTGTGCATGAATGGGTTTTCCACAACGTATTTTTATTTTCTAGATAGCAGACATTTCTCTGCAAAGTTTCACTTTGAAGATTTGACATTATTCTACATTTCAGTTATTTACCTTCACCAATCACCTGAATAACCTTATATCATTTACCTCGGAGTAGCTAGGACTCAATCCTGTATAGAAACCCAAAACAAAGAATTTTCTGACCTTATGTCACACCCAACCTCCCTTTCTTTATTTCTCATGCCCTCTAACTGGCAGTAGCTAGGCTAGAGACTGGAGATGAAGCTAAATTTCATTCCTAAACTACCTCTCGACACCCCCTATGCAATCACCCTCCCTTCCTCCCACCCAACACCTCACACCCACAGTCGTTTTTCCTCCTAAAGTCCTCCATCAACATATCCATTTTGCACTCCTTTCTACACCACTCTGATTAAAGCATGCAAAAAGGTTTTAAATACCAATACTTAACCTCATATATCCTTTCCCATTGGAATGTTATCGTATCAATACAGTATGAAACCAATGATGCATGCAAAAGCTGACAAAATCAAAAGAATGAAAATCATCAACATATACCTACGCTCACTATGATACCATTCCTGTGCAATGGTATGGATTGATACAAGCCAGTATGGCCGATACATACCTGTATGGATGATTTCAGTGCCCTGGCACCATACATGTACTGGTTTCGCATCAGAATGGTACAGTGTCACAACACCATCCCATTCCAGCAGTTTCCAAATCCATGGCATGCAACATATTTATTTATTACAAGTGACAAAGAGATATGGAAGATGCCACACAAAGGCAAAGATTAGGGGTGAAACTATGGCAGCATTGGAGTCACCAGAAACCTATCCATTATGGAAGAGGATCACTATGCCCATCCCACCCACAATGAAGAAAACTAAGCTTCAGAACTGTGCTTTCTATAAATAGGAAGAAAGTTGCTATACCAAACCCCATTAGTTAAAGTGGTGGTGGCAAAAATTGACCCGACCTAAGAACCCAACCAAACCCAACCCTATATGGACCAACATGGGTTTTAAAGTTAGGGTTGGGTATGGATCAAATTTTCTAATCTGAACTTAAATTAATGGTCAGAGATTTGGCCCAACTTGGGTCATGAGATTAGTTTTTTGTTTAGGTCAGAAGAATTTAGGTCAGGTTGAGTAAGTTGTCTTGGATAAGAATTTTTTGAGTGGATACCCTTTTTTTATAATACAAGTTATATATATAGGTTTGGAAATGAGCTGTTAAGAATTGTATAGATTGGATCTGATATAATACTAGTTATTTATATAGTTTTGGAAATGAGCTGTTTAGAACTGTAAAGATTGGAGTTCATATATTAGGTGGGTCATTTAGGGACCAGCTGGTGCAAAGTAGATCAGTTTAGCATTAAATGGTTGATCTTGGGTCATGGATGTCGACACATAAGTGGGTATGGGTCTAGGGGTCTTGATCCAATTTCGGGTCAAGTCAGGTATCATCAAGATATTGTATGTTATTATCCATACTTGATATGAACCAAACTTTACCTAATCTGATCTTTTCACCATTTAGTTCAAGGATATTGAGGAATAGATAGAGCAGGTAAGTCTTAGCTAGTAGCTTCCTTGACTTCCAGGTCTGTCATTGGAGGTGTTTCTGTTATCCATCCTCTCTTTGGAGGTTTCGCTCTATTTTTTAAGGTTTTTTGTTAAGCAATATTTTTTGGCTTTTAAAGTTTCAGCTCCTTTCCCTCTGTCTTGATACTTATCCTTTGTATGTGAAAAATTGTCAGTTTGATGCATCCCAGTGGACAATAGACTCTTCTTTTAAGTTTAATTTATCTTTTTTCTAGAAATTAGATGGGGCTTCCCTCCCATCTTCCTAAAAAAAGAAAAAGAAAGAAAGAGGTTTGCAAGGTTGCATGGAGTTTCAAGGTTATTTCAGGTATGGAACAAAATGTATTAGAGAGCTTAGTTTCCAACTGGTTATCACCAATCAGAAAGAATGAAAAATTAAGCATATTAAGCATATTAGGCTGGGCACGGCACCTAGCTTCCCCGCAGCATTTATAATCACAAAAAAAAAAAAAAAAAGGAAGCCCAGTTTTGTGTAACAAGGCAGCAAAGCTTTTTCTAGACCTAAGACTATTTAATCCCTTCTGAAGGTCCGTCCTCTCCAAAAGTCAACCCAAGTTGTTCTTCATCATAAGCTCTCTCTGGTTGGCATGACTGCCCTCACTGATAGAGGGTATGGACATTGAGATCAAAGGGGTAATACTGAAATCTTGCTCCATTTAGACACTTCTTTCCTGTTTTTATTTGTAGGTGATACCTTGTAACCAGTTTCTGTTGGCATGTGAGTCCTCAATCTTGGGATATTAAATGTTTAAGAGGCATTAATCATTCTTCTGTTTAACAGTACAAGCCTTGTGAAATAAGATTACACGTTCTCCGATCATTCCTACTTTTTTCAGAAAAAGCCACTTCAGAGAGTCATGTTACATCCTATAGGCATAGATGCTATTGTTAGAGATTTCAAATCCATAGAAGTAAACCGAATCTGCTTAGTTGCAGATAACAAGCGTATATAAAAAGCAAAGGTTCCAAGTGATAGCTCATATAGAAGTCAGAAAAAGTTCAAACAGATGTAAAATAGATTAAGTGTAACCAGTAAGACTTATCCAACATATTTGATGACAAGAAAGGAACTTAAATTATCCAAAGAATAGAAAGGTGGCATCAGCTAGAAGGTATAAGTAATACTGGTCAGCATGTCTACGTTTAACCCCAACCTGGATGAGTGGCATGTAAAATATTACTAAAAGATACACCTCACTTCAGCATAAAATCTTCAAGACTTTAAAAGGTAAGCCGCACTGCTGGCAAACCTTTGGAAAGTTAACTGTCATGGGAGTAAGGACTGTAAAATTTCTTCATTGCACCCACCATAGGATTTCCTTCCATTCCTTCTAGCATGGTCCACTAGAACAACAACTTTATCTCAGTTCGTTTATTGCTAGAATTGATATAAGACCAAGCAGGATTTAATGTGAAAAATATTAGGACCTTTTGCATATATGCCCTGCAAATACAGCTTATCACATTTTTACCCTTCGAAATTACTACTTGTATATATACCTTCAAATCATCCTGTTTTTGCATGGATACATGTCCTATTAGATTTTTGGCTGGTGTTAATAAATAATCATTTTAAGTGTCAAACAAATTTATTACTCTTTCACACGCCTTTAAAAATTTATACAAAAAGTATAGCCCTTTTGAGCACAAACTAAATATTAATTTTTTTTAAGGGTAGTGACATAAAAGGGTAATAGTGTCAAATGATAGTCAACATTGTTATTATCAACACTGTCATCTTAAAATCTAATTGGAGGGGCATCAATGCAAGAACAAAATGATTTTAGTAGTATGTATGCAAATAGTAATTTTCGTAAGGTAAATATGTAATAAGCCATATTTACAAGGGCAGATATGAAAAGAAAACATAAAATTATATTTACTTCATATGTCTCAATCTAGGATATATTAAAAATTGTTAAAAAACCATAAGAAACATAAGTTACATTATCTAGAGAGAATATTTTCTAGTGTTGTAAGAATGAGAAAAGATTTTCAAGTATTGGTATGTTGTGTTGGTGGCTGGACCTATGCTAGTTGCTCGATGGCACAGTATGATATAGCATTGTGCCATTTTTTGGTCCTATACTGACATAGCAAAGCTAGCGAGGGAGGGAGAAGGAAAGAGAGGGAGAGAGAAAGAGAGAGGGGGGTAGGGAGGGAGGGAGAGGGAGAGGAACGTGGGGAGAGGGAGAGGTCAGCAGCCATTGCCAACCTCATTTCATAGTTTCAAACTTAAGAAAAAGCCTCTGGCCCCTATTTCGTTTGAAACAAAGGAATGAGGGCTTCCAACGGCCCTCCCACCACCTCTCTCTGTCTCTCTCCCCTTCCTACTCCCCTTGTCTCCCTCCATTCCTCCCTCTCCTTCTCCCTCCCCCTCTCTCGCTCTTCCTCTCCCTCCTCCCTCCCTCTCCCCCTCCCTTGCCAGTTTCTCGAACCGAGGGGCATGACCATGCTGGTTTGCCCCCAATACAGCTTAATACGCACCAAACCAGATGGTTCGAGGCGGTACAACATTCCATGATTGTAAGAGCTTCGTAAGTGATATATGTCAATCTGAACAAAATTTGAAGGTTGGATTGACAAACACAAAAAAATTGAATGTGATCATCTTTGGAGTACAATGTCATGAACATTCTTATAATTTCAAAAGGGGTGGATAATGGAACATGAAAAATTAAAAAATAAAAAATAAAAGAAGGTGAGACAAGAAATCTACAAACATGATACGAATCCTGCAAATGTGTGCAAAGTCACAGTCCACTGCAATCTTCTCTAACTTGATTGAGAAAGGCTTTTCCTAGTTCACCAAAAATGAAAAATGGCTTTATGAACATACATCAGACTTCAATGCTTTCTGATTCCCCATCACACTTCTTATGTCAAGCTTCCTAGATGACAAATGATCATCTCACTAGCAACAAAGGAAATAAGTAGAATTCATCCATCCTTCCATCTTATACATCACAACTTAACTTCCATCACATGCTATAATGATCAAGCTTTGTGCAGATTACTTTTTGTGAACCAGTATTCTAAGAGCTATTTTGGTGTATTGCACTCTTTCTCAATCTCTTTCTCGTGGCCACCATCAATGTTAGATCACGTCTTCCCCATCCATTTCCCTGCCCATTAACAAAATGAAAGAACCTTTTCTTAGTGTAGCCTCATTTTTCATTGGATGTGATTAAACCAACTCAATCAATTCTTAGTCGCTTTGACCCTTAACGGTGCAATCCTTGCACAGACTATTGAACTTTAATTTAGTTTCCTAGCACCATAGTAACCACCAACACTAATCTGCTATATTTCAAAATACAGGTATTATAACTACTCAATTGCAGATCGACCCTTCAATCAACTTTGAACTCTTGCATGTGGAACCTTCAAGTCTAATTCAGACTGCAGAAAAATGGACAATATATTATCAGCAACTGGAGCGAGGGTCGTAAAACATAAAATTTAAGGCCCACACCAATGCAAAGACGAAGAAGTATACATTAGAATTTCACAACTAAAAGAAAAAAGAAAAAAAGCTAATTTGCGAATTTACTAAGGTACAACTTGAAAGTAACATATCTACCGCACGAAGAAATGCATACCTCAACAGCTGCCAAGAAAGTTAATGCTGTTAACACTCGAAGCATGTATAAAGGATCAGGAGATGTCAAATCAGTAGACCAAAATGCTCCACCTCCTTTAAAAGAGAGAACTTTCTCAATCATATTTGAAATCTACAAACAGCAGAGGCAAGACATATATCCAGGATCAAAGAACAACTTGACTGAGCATACAACCAACAAGATCTGTGGATGTAAATATAAATTGTAAAAAAATCATCACAGTAATAAAATCAACAAATTTACAGCCAAGTAAAAGCTGACAAAAATGGGTCCTAAAATGAAAAGTCCCTTCAATAGAGTAAATGGAGTAACCCCATGCCTTAATAACAAGAAATGCAAGCAGTCAGAACAAGAACAATCCAAAAGAAGCAGCATAATTTACAGAATCGACATTAGCCAGGAAAAATTCAGAGCAAATTGCAGTGAATTTCAACATAAACATTGTATATAAACTAAGATATGACCTTCTACATAATATGGTAGCTATTTTCTCATTCTATTTAACCACAATCAAAATTGTATCAATCTTCTCCTTATGCAAACAGACATTATACCATAACCTTAGGAAATAACCCTCAAATAACCAATTCAATAAAAAGTAAAAAGGAATTTGAATAAGTTATATAGACAACGTAAGTTATGAAAGCACAGCCAAGCTTTTTCCCTTAAGTTGTGTATATTAATCTTGTTCACTATTGGTCCTTACTCTAGGTCAAATCCTCCTAATTAGTGAATCGTTCCCCAATATTCTATTCATATTTTCTTTTGTTACTCTGTCCTCATTTCAAACCCATGAAACAAAAATTTGGACATCCAAAATGCCAACATTTTTATTTACTAGCTTATGCCAGATGTGAGCAGAGTACCAAACTTTCACTCACACAGTTTTCTCTCACTTCCCTCAACAAACTCATTTCTCACTCAATCCATCCAGTTACACCAAAAATCCACCTGACCATTCACATCCTTATTCCACTCATTTATGCTCATGGCCTTCACCATTTCTCAACATATTGATCCATGTGAAAAAAATGATTTATGACTATCTTGCAGATCATTTTTTAAAAAAAAAGAGTCTAGAAAGTTTTCTATAATGGCATATCACTTCAAGGCATAATAGCAGTTGTATGGTGTAACCCTAATGTTCGGCAACTGGTCAAGACCAGCAAGGATGAGCATTATCAGCTTCCTCTTGTGATAGAAAGATTGTTAAGTCTGATGGCACATCATCTCAAATCTTCAAATATAGGTAGATAAATAATGGGGTCAGATGTAGTAGATGCTGATGTGGAATACACTATGCATGCAGTAACCAAAAAAGTAACTATGAGAAGTCTAGGCGAGAGGAAATAAAAATTTGCAAATATATATATTGGATCCCATATGCAGTACATGTGCAGCAACATGGAAAATTGGAGGTAAGACAAGAACCCAAGACAGCCAGTTTCAGACATAACCACCAATAAACTGATTCACCAATGGAATGCAATCATAATTGCTTTTTTGGCCTTAGATAGCCTTCTATTTAAGAAGATCAGGTTGAAGGCTACATTGCATCAAAGAAGTCAGAGATGTTCCACCTTGTGAAAACAAGCATTATTTGCAAGGAGTGTGTGGGGGAGTAGTAGATGTGGGCAAACGCTGAACATGAGAATCTAGAGAAAACAACTGCCAAATAGCATGGTTTCAAGGACCTAGAGGATTGCAAGATGTTCAAACAAGCTATTTTACTAGTTCATATTCCTTAAACCAAGGAATGCTGAATCGACCCGAACTGGGAGGCTTGGCCCGTACCAAACCAAACCATCAACTTGGACACTTTGGCCATACAGGTTAGTATAGGTTATAAAATGACCCTTGCTTTCCTAATTCAAACAAATGCTTTCAGAGCCTTCTGGTTCTTGAGGGCTCTCTTGCTCGTTTTCTCCACTCTCTCCATCTTGTGAGTGCTCTCTTCAACAGCATTCCTTGGCCTCCACTCTCTCTCTCTCTCTGCTGAATGTTGCTTACAGTAAGCTTCCCCCCTCCCTCTCTCTCTCGTGGTCTCTTGTGGCCCTTGTTCCCAAAGCCAAAAATCTCGAAGCTGCTTCGAGCCCTCACGAAGCCCTCCCTGTTATCGAACACCTCATCCTCAATCCCTCTCTCAAATGAGTTCGGAGGCCTCAACCCCTCTCTCCCTCCCTCTCCTTCCCCTTCTCTCCCAATCCCTCTCCCTCTCTCTCTTCCTGCCTCTCCTCCCACTCCCTCTGCCCCTCCCCCTCCCCGTTTCGGGACACTCCAGCATGGCACAGTATAGACCTATACCATACCAAACAGGTCATTAGTTGGTACCAGCCCCAATATAGGTCAGGCAAACCTTGCCTTAAAGAGTTCTTATTTTGATATCTGAACAAACACTAATTTATCTTTCCACTAAACTTAAATCCTACAATCAAGCCACAATATATCAACATAGATATAACTTAGCATTGATGGATGATTTGATGGCTAGCCCTTGACAATGGAGCTGCATGGGATAGAATCTTAATGAAAAGTCAAAAGCATAAGGAGTAATCCATTCCGCATCTTCATACACTGATTTGTGTAACTTTGAGCACAGTTTTCTATATGACTGCATCATCTGCACTAGTACGGCATGGAAGTCCTGGCTGATAATAACATATTGCAAATTACTCTAAATCTTTCATTCCATAATAGGAAAAAAACCAGCATTGGTGCCTTGAGTTACACTGAAATTTTTTTTCCTCATTCCAACACTTCTTGATATAGTCAAAAGCATATGAATAACCTTTAGGACCAAAGCATGATAGATATTTCCCAATAAAACATAAAAGGAAAATCCAACCTCTAAGAGGTACATACCTTTGAAATAATGCCTTCATTCTTTTCTGACCCTCCTGCACATATTCTGGATCCATAGTCTGCAAAGAATCACCTAGTATTATTAGCACACAGCAAAGAAAGGTGAAATAACTGAAGTAACAAACTGAAAGTCACTTTCTAACCATTTGTCATATTTAAATATGCGTAATATGGAGGTTCCAAAGAATACTGTCTACAAACTGTACGTTTATTTGCCACTTGAGCTCCTCCAACTCCGGCCTCATTGTCTGTACATGAAAAGATCCACTAAACATAAGGTACAATAACGACAAAATCACAAGGCACACAAAGAGGCAATATTGAACAATATGAGAAAGACATACATCACACAATAAAAAGTAATCATCATTAATAGAAAATGTTAAAAGACGTGATGCAGTAAACCCAAAGAAGTAGCTTCCATATTCTACTTCTACAGAGCCTTAGTGGTAGGTTTGCTTTCTCAGTACAGAGACTATTTACAAACACAGGTTATCACACTTTATGCATTCCCGGCACTTCTAGATGACCTTTGTTCTCTTGAATGTAAAAGAGCTTTATTCAGGAATGGGTTTTCCATAGTCTATTGGATTCAGTTATCTGTCAACTAAAGGAATTTATTATTTAGACAGAGTATTAGTCTATTGGATTCAGTTATCTGTCAACTAAAGGAATTTATTATTTAGACAGAGTATTTTTAGTGTTTATACCAATCATCTAGAACCTAGAACCAGGGCTGCCTACTGCTTCACTGAACTTTCCTTTCGGTTAAACAGACATTTGTCTCATAGCATTAAAAAGGCAACTGATCGATGCTACAATATCTGTAAAGTTATGTCATATTGATCCAGCAGAATTTTATTCTCTACTGGTTACAGTTCATATTTTTCCCCAAGGACTGCTAACTTTACATTGTGCATTACTAACACCTGTTTATTTCAATTACAAACACTTACAATTAGATTTGAAAACAAGAAAAGGTGCTCGATCAACAAAGCTTAGGTACCGGGACGAAACAGAATGCAACCAGCCAAGGTCAATGATAGTCCAATAAGTACTAAGGATATAAATACCAAAAGCTAAAGGAATCACTTCGGTTGATAAATAGTTAATTATATATGAGGGCTACTTTTACTCGTAATTGAGTAACTGAAGAAAATAATCGGGAAAAAGCAAGAGATTAGCTTGAGAAATTGTGACAGCAAATCATTATAACAATTGCTAGAAATCACTCCAATTTTCATGGGCAACTATAATCGAACATCAAAAATACATCTACCGCCAGCGAACGAAATAGCGTCCATGACAGTTTCCCGACCCATAATAATAAGTGACAAACAACATCAGAAATTATGAGACAAATCAAAGACAGCTATTACAGAATGGAGCAGCCACGACTCACATTAAGCTTGACGGTTGCCTTCATCTGGTTTAACAGAAGTGGAATTGTTACCCCTCGAACCAAAAAGTCGTCAGGGCAATGGACGCCCATCTGAGAAGGAAGCATCGAGAAAAACCAAACCTTCTTTGCTTTTCCGAGACACCCAAATTCCTCACTAACAGTATCGACAAAAGAAGTGCAAAAGACCGACCAATTCAGTCCGGTAAACGAATGAACGCCATCGATCAAAAATTGCAGCGCAGCCACGGGAAGGAAGGAATCAGCGGCCGCAGCTGCAAACTTCACCAGTGAACGGAGCCGGAGCAGCGGCGATATCGATGGTGTTGTCTGTGAGAACCTCGGCGTCCTTGACGTAATCGATCTCATTGGATCCCTCGGCGCCGGAGGAGTAGCCCCGGAGACCCAGCGGGAGGGAGAATGCGAGGGTTCTGGGATCCCGAAGGGCAGAGAAGCCAAAGCCTGGAATGGATCGGGAGGAGGCGGGGGTTGGGGAAGAAGATGGGAGTGACAGACGGTGGGGAGGTTTGGCGGCGCCGCCGTCGCGCTTGTCGTGGAGGATGTGGGCGAAGGAGAGGTGGAAGCGGCGGGAGAGGTGGGCGGTGAGGCTCCTTCGAGCGCAAGCCATTTGGAGGCGCCGCGAAGAAGGGGAGGATCTCAAAGGAGGGGATTCCAAGAATGGAGGAGGGATATCATGGGGGAGTCCGCCCCAGGTAGGTGGGGGATGGGGTTGTGCGTTGGGGGAGGAGGGGAAGGGGGAAAAGGGGGCGAGACCGGGAGGTTTGCAGACTTCCGTTTCGGTTTCTTTTCCAGACGGCGGAGTCCAAACGTCCCTCCCGTTCTCCGTTGGGCATAAGCAGGGTTTCGGAACGGTGAGGTGGAGTAGACCCTCTTGATAGCTGATCAAACCGGGTCTAGGCTGCACTTAGACTGCAATGAGTGAGTGATGAGTACCAAGGACTGGGATACATGTCCATTTCGGTTTTATTTTGGTCGTCACATTCTGTTCAATAGATGATAAGTTTGCTTTCCTGACTAATGAGGATGGAAGTTCAAACTAGTCATTAATACCGTCAGCTAAAACATGTACAAGGTTGTCTTGGGATTTGCAATGCTTTCAACACTTGAATGGATAGAATCTATCTGGGAACACAAGGTTAAATAGACACCATTCGCAAGGTGCAGAAGTATTTTAGTTTTATTAACGAGCAAAAAACATGCATTAAGTGATCTAAGCTAAACTGCACATACTGAAAATGTAATCTAAAATGTTGCTCCAAAATTTTATTTTCGATTGCATGAGTAGAGTCTAAGATCAAACCTGCAAATATGGGGATGATATATGTCAAAGTCCTATTCCTTGGTTTGACTTAGGTTCAGTGCTCATGTTGAATGCAAACTTGCCTAGTCCCTTTTGAATCTATGGTTAATTACCTATGTAGCTAGGTAGACATACATGGAGTCTCCAGCATGATCAACAAGTCTCATGCATTAGCCCCATTTGTGTAATTAGAGAGTCAAAAAATACTTCCTAGAGGACCAAAAAATTTTTTAGATAATTTTGAAGTATTTGTTAAAAATTTTATAATAGCTTTCTATCCTTAAAAAAAATTTTTTTTTTTGGAGAAGTAAACGACAGAAAGCTCCAATCTTGAGCCTTTGAACCAAAGTCATAATTGGAAAAACATGTAAAGCTGTTTCCATCGTAATAAAAATTTTGTAGAGATAAAAATATCTTTGTTGATTCTTCGTAACTATGTACAATCTCATAAACCTTGCATGATATTTAAATCCTTTAGTTCCAAAATAACATTAAAAATAATTCAGCATAGAAATTCTACACTTCAATTTTAAAATCTTAACTTTAATAAATAAAATTATATTTTCAAGTATTTGTAATTAGTGCAATTGTTAGTCTTTGGTGGTTGATACTAAGGATTGGATTTGCCCTCACGCTTATTTCTGCCATGATTTCTTTCGCCCTAGTTCAGAAAACAAAAAAAATAAAAATACCTACTCCTAAATGTTTGCTATTATAAAATGTTAATTTGAGTACGATTTATCAAACAAATAAATTATTCTGTAGCCTTTAATATCTAACTTCTTGCATTTTATAAATTATAATTGAATTTATACTATGTCTTCCATTTTGGTATTTGTTTTGACTCCATGTGTAACATCCGGCCCATTGGGCCCTAAACCCAAAAGCCTAAAAAAAAAAAAGGAAAAAATGAAGAAGACTCCCGCAGGGAGTTTTCTTCTCCCGACCGACTCCTAATCGGAGTCAAAAATCTCATCAGAGAGGAGTCAAACTCCTCTCCTCCAGCTCTATTTAAGGGAGAGACCCTTCTCCCTTCCTTCCATCGTGAAAAACTTGGAGCGAAACGGCGAAGATCGCCAGAAATCGCCTGTGAAAATCTTCACCGTGCTTGCCGCGATTCCTCGTCGGAAAGGTTGCCGGAGCTCGAGGTAAGCATATGGTTCTCTTCCTTTCTTCTCTCCCTTCCTTCCTGTGCTGGTGTTCACGTTCGTCGGTGACCAGAGTCGTCGGATTTTGTCGTGGGAGAGGTTTCGTTTTTTTTTTATTTTTGGACGTCGGTGGTCATCGTCGGCCACCGGTTTGAGTTCCTTCGGATGGCGGTGCGCTCTCCTCCGATTGCCGGCCATTCTCGTGTCAGCTGACCGTCGGTCGGCCAACCTTATAAGGGGACCATTCGGTCCCCTGTTTCATATTTCTTCACCCATGGAGGCCACGGGAAGAAGTAGAAGAAGGAAGAAAAAAAAAGAAAAGAAAAAAAAAATAGATAAATAGATAAAAAAATGTGAAAAAAAAAAATTCTCTCCTTTCAGATTGAACCATTGCTTTCTCTATCTAGAATTGGACTTTCTCTCTCTATTTTCTCTCTCTAGATTGTTTCTCTCTCTTGATGGATTTTTCTCTCCAAAGTTATCCTTCTAAGATTAGCATAGTGAAAAGTTTCATTTTGATGATTTTGTTTGAGTTTAGGGAAGAGTCCGATTCCAAGTGAGGTTTTGATTTGAGATTTGTTTAGATTTAATTTTGAATTAAAATTAATGTAAGAATATAATTTTGGATAATAGGCACCGAAGAATCTCTTAGAAGTTAGTCGATCTGTTCATTCAGTACTCTGTGAAAGGTAAGTAATGAATCATCTTCTCGAGATATTTTATATTTATTTTGAAAATAAATAATTATTTTTTGAAATTATGTATGATTTATAAAATTATGTTTTGAAGAAAAAATAATTTTGAAATATTATGGTTCGTCGATTATGCACATATTCAGTGAAAATTATGATATGTTATGATACAAAAGTATTTTGATATAGATCGGATTTATGCTCTCAGCCTAACTATGTTTCAGTAGATCCTACCAATGGGGGTTGTGCGTTAGTATTTAGTGGACCCTGTCAGTGAGGGTTGTGCACTGGTATTTGCGGATCCTGTCAGTGGGGGTTGTGCGTTGGTATTCAGTGAATCCTGTCAATGAAGGTTAAACGTTGGTCATAGTCGAGGCTATTGAGTTACGAATGTTTTAATTTGAATCAAATTTATGATTATATTATAATATTTGAAAAGATTGGATTTGCATTGAATCAGCATGAAATACATTTTTATGTTTATTCATAGCATTGTTCTTGAAAATTATATAAATATCTGAAATATCTAGTTGAGATATTTATTACTTACTGGACTGTCTAGCTCATTTCATTTCTTTTTATTTTTTTTTCAGATTCAGATAATTAATTGCGAGTGTGGGAATTAATATTGAGACAGAGCTTTTAGAGGCGAGATTTAGCATTGTCAACTTCATTGAATTTAGATCTATTATTTTATTTTTAGTGAAATTTTATTGGATGTAAGATATTTGATTTAATTATTTGAATTAAAGTTGAATAATAATTATTTGAATTTATTCCACTGTGATCATTGATATCGTGATGAGATGTCTTGCATGCTTATTGAAAGAGTTTTTCATAAGTATGTGGCAGTTGCTGTGACTTTTTGCTCGCGATCTCGGACCGGGAACGTGACACCATGTCCTATCGGTAAATTGAATGGCTATAGTTATCAAGGCAGAGAATTATTTGATAGAAGTGACAAAGTGATCACTCAACAATACATATTGATCTAAACTGCGACATCCAATACCTAGAGGCATTAACTTTATGAGTTGGTCATCGATATCACCCTTGTGGCAAAGCACGATGTGTCAAGCTAAAAAAAGATATCTCTTAATTTTAATTTTGAATATGTTATGGAGGATCGGGGAGAATAGGATGCCATCAAATTGTGGATGTTTAACTCGACCATCTGTCACATAGAAAGCCACATATTTCACATGGTAAGATACATACATCTATAAGAAAAATTAACAAACCACGCTTATGGTGGCTGAACCTCATACTTAATGCTAACTACATGAAGCATTCACATGTGTATAATTTAAAAAGTATCGGAGCTTTATGCGTGCAGGTTGTTTGTCATAATATTATTATTACTCCCTTGATAAGGACATGTTACCATGGATCTAATAAGAAATTTCCACATGCATTTAATAATATCAATTCTTTTGCAGCTTGACCCTTAAAAAGAAGCATTTACTAATTGTGATGCAACTAGTGCCCCATCTTATATTTTGATCCTTGCTTCCTACTTCCATGTTGAAGATTCTTATCAGCTAAAAATAAATAAAATTTTATTTTTAAAAATTTTATTTTTAAAATATTATTAGATATATATTTATATTATGAGGATCCACAAATATGTGTATTTAATCTTATATCGATTATTTACTAGAAAAATTTTTGATACTTATATGGGATCAAAGAATCTAAATAATATTTTTTACTCTATATTTTGTACAAGAACCTGAACCGTTATAAATTAACATTAGAATAGACTTTGTTCTTAACTTATATGGACTAGGAGATACTGTAATACGGATTTATTGGACTGACTATGAATCAATCAAGATGTTTATGAATGAATTTGTATAAATATGGATCCTTAACTTGATAAGAACAATCTTAAGTATTTTTGTAGAGACAAATCTAAATAATAACTCCTGCTTAATCTTTTTAAATGAGATTTTCAATTGTTACACATACAATATCTTACAAACCTCATCCAATAAATATGCACTTGAAATTTAACATCCAAGCATGGCTTTATATAGAAGTTCTTGTTGAACTAACCGCACATGCTTTAATATATGAAAAAAAATACATCATCACATACAACCATCTAAATTTCAAGTTTCATAGAACTTCATGCACAATTTTGAACGGAAACAATCATATTTACATGGTGCATCTAAGAGTTACCAGATGCCACATGGACCCCACAGTGTACGAATGACCGTAGAATCCCACCCACGGTCCAATACAACGGCACATGAAAAATAAGCGGTCCAACCTGAACAATCTAGAGAGCACGGCGGGACGCCATATCGGATTGACGTGTAAACCTCATCCAAAACCCGCTTCACGACTCCACCCGCCGGTAAAGCCATGTGGTTAAACACCCACTCCACTTTTCACAAACGCACCAGCAGCCCGCAACCAGCCAAATCGAATTTTATGGAACCACTGCTGGTCAACACTTCCGAAGTTCCCTTCCTTTGAATTCCATTATTTTTCGTATCATACCATTGCATAAAGAGGCCAATAATAAAATAAGACATGCAAGCCAACAATGGGACTTCGAAGAGAAGACAGGCATCCATGATTCCCCATCCAACGAGGCCTCCGGTGCCCCCAGACCTCTCTATTTTATGTAGAAAATGTTTGAGAAACCCAAAAGGCCACTCAAACCATAGCTCAGCTTATGTGCCGTACTCTCATTGATCCCCTTGACTTGTGGCCCACGTGATTGGCGGAAGACTTTTGAGTGACTTTCTCGTGTCATTGTCCTCGAATTAACTTACTTTCCGTGGCCATTTTCCATCATCACGCCACTAGCATGTCCTAATAACGACTGTTGATCACACGGATCGCCTACCAACCTAGCACATCAAACTACAATTTGTCACCGAAAAAGAGGATGACCAGTTTCTGGGTGTCGTAAACCACGGAAATAGTATATAAATACACTTCTTTTTTTTTTTTTTTTGTTTATCTAAGAGAGAAAGAGAGGGGAGATTCTGGAAGGAAGAGAGAGAAGCCAAGAACAACCACATTTTACACACAGGAAAAAAAAAAAAAAAAGCTGCGAAAAGGACGGCCTTCACCCTTCCATTAGCGCGTGGGCAGGCGCCAGCAGCAGCACTTCCGACCTTTCCAATTGAGAGCGGAAAATCCACTTCCGTTTTTTTTTATATATATATATTTTCCAGATTATTATTCTACAAAAAAAAAAAAAAAATTCTAGGAAGTTCTCTAGGCTTCTGATCAAGGTGGCCCGCGAAGGACGTAATGGAGACCTTGGGTCACGTGCTCCTGCTTTCCGTCGCACACACCCGCTGGTTCCGACGAGGGCGGCAAAGGAGCCACCGGCGGTCGTCCGGCGACAAGTCTTGCGGATCGGCCCCGGGATCCAACGGCTCACGTTTCACATCCGGGGCCGACTGTTGCAGCCCTTCGGAATCGGCTCCTCGGGAGCGCTTCAGCCCGATCGGGACGCCGAAGAGCCTCGGGGTGGGGCCCGGCCCCTCCTCCGCCTTCACGCGCGCCTCCTCCGCTTCCTCCTCCTGCGACCACCTCTCTGGTATCAGCTCCAGCGGCATAGCCACCTCCAACGACGACTCGCCTCCGCCTCGGCCCCCATCGGCGGCGATGGCGGCGCCCTGCTGCTGGGTGGAGGCGTACTTGGACATGAGGAGGAGGATGTTGTTGCAGAGATTTTTCATCTGCCCGAGCTCGTGCGAGAGGTGCTGGTTCTCCCTCCGGAGCCGCTCGTTTTCTTCCATCAACTCCGCCGCGCTGGTACACCCCGGCGGCGGCACCCGCCCCACCGCCGGTGGCTGCTGCTGCCCTTCTCCTCCAGGGGAGGAGTTCGAAGAGAGGACCTGCTCGTCGCCCGAGTTCTCCGGCGAACCGCCACGGTTTGCCGGGACCGCCATCGGGATCGCCGCCTGGACCGGCGCCGCGGGAGTGATCTTCCGGCGGTGGATATCGCACAGAAGCCGCTTCTCTCCTCTTTTAAAGCACTCGTTCGCGAACTCCCATCTATCCGGCACGATCTTCCGAAATCCCTAAAATCGAAATCAGAAAAAAAAAAAAAATCAAGAGAAAAGAAAAAGAAAAACGAAGAAAACAAGAAAGCCAAACAACGGAACGAATGATGGAACTCACGTAGGTATTAAGCTGGCGGACAAAGCTGGAGAAGTTGTTGTGCTTGAAGTATTTAGGAAGAAGATCCCGGGCGAACTCGGCCGGTCGCCAGACGATGAAGGTGGTACCGTCCTCGTTCCATGAGATCACGTCGTCTATGGCCGGATCGTCGACCAGCTGATATGTCTTCGTCAGGAATGGTGTGGGCATCGACCTCTGCCCGTCTGCCGGCGCCGGGACCGCCGCCACAACCGTCGCCGGCGCCAGCTGTTCCCCCTCCACCGGGGGAGGATAAGGAGCCATCGCCACTCAACACCGATCCGACGATCTCTTCCAAGATCTAAGGCGAAGCTAAATCCCTCCCTTTCTTGAAACCTTCCTGGAAAAGGGGAGATAGCGGGGATCTCAAGATGAATTTATTTTCCTAAAGAAGGAAGTTTTTGGAGAGGGGAGGGGAAGGCGTGGGTTAGTTTCGGGATTTCCAGATTCTAGAAGGTTCGCGGAGGGTTCTATTAGAAGGCAGGACTTGGGAGAGGGGAAGAAGAGAGGACAGGGGAAGAAGAGGAGGGACGGAGGAATGGGTCAAGAGAGAAACAGAGAGGGTGGTGGGGAACGACGAAGGCGATGCGGAACCGAAAGCCATCCAAACAGCCAATAAGGGAGGAAACGGAAGGAAAGCGCGAGAAACTCCCCCGGCCGTTTTTTCCAGAAGGTTCCCCAGAGGGTGCCTCCCACGCTTGTCCCCGCACGTGTCGGTCGACGAGTGGACTCGGGAGAGATAAGGTTACTAGGACCCGAAAGCCGGAATTTAAACAGGGAGCGGAGAAAGAAACGGGGGCGGATAAGCTCCCAAACCAAACATACGTCCTAATAAAATGGGCAACACGAATCATAAAGTCCAGCTGCGTTGAATATAGCGGTGTAGATTTTGTATCCGGCCGATCCCGGAGCGAGAACCGGGGGTAGGAAAGGCAAAGTAAAATGAACGCGTGTACAGAGACCGCAAAGGATGGTACGAATTAAAAGGGGGCGCTTTCTTCCGATCCTTCCGAGAGAGAGCGTCTAGAAGGTTTCCTTTTTAGGGTGTAGATCAGCTGGTTCCGCGAAACACCAGACGTCCCATCTGTGGTGAATATCTTTGCACGTGCGAAAGTTTCTAAACGTTTCATGCTATGATTTGATTCATAGCTTGTTCGGTGCTTTCGTTGATGCAACTGATCTTCGTCTCTTGCCGCGTGGGCTTTCGCCTTTTTTTTACTAATTGAGGTTTAGTTCTTCTAGCAGTGATTCGTTCGGGTCCAGGTTGCCTAAGAAACGACCTTCTGATTGTGATCAGACGGCCAAGAAACACGTCTCATCCAAAAATATCTTATTACAATTTTACAACAGGGCACATGTCATTTTTTTTTTTTTGGTAAACTCCCCCGTGCTTTATTATGGTGCCCTATTATGGACGTGACAAAAACAAAAATTGGAGAATGTCTACCCACCGGCACATGGTCCTAACCGGATTTGGGTGAAGAAATTTCATGATTCAAGCTCCTGCGCAGTTTTTTTTTTTTTTTTCTTTCGTTAATGGATGAGGAGAAATCTCACGTGAACTGGTGGAGAGTCGACGTGGAGATACTGCCGTGCGCTCAACGGACAGCGAGATCAGAATGGATATGCGAAGGAAATAATTGGAGAGTCCATTATTTGGACCTATCTTACTCAGTATTTGATTAGACAAGAATGGAATTGGATGGAGGGATATCTCCCGTCCATCATTTGATTTTAAAAAATTTTAAAAATAATGGATAAGAAGAAAAAATTTTGTATCCATTAATTCAGCTCCGCTGTATCCTCCCAATTCGAGGATAAAAGAAAGAATAAAACATATGAAGAGTAGATTTTTGTATTGATAAAATTTTTTTCATCAAATTTTTGGTAAAATCTTAATATTTCTTCATCTTTTTATTATATATATATATATATATATATATATATATATATATATATATATATATGTAAAGAGAGAGAGAAAGAAAGTTAGATTAGAATCAGGTCAATCGGATTTAGACTCAAATTCGATCAGGTCAAAACTCTATAATAGGGGTCCTACATCAATGATTCAAACCGTTGAATATGATTTACTATCTCAAAACTATTTGTACATAAAAAATCATATGATTTGGAGACTCCTAGCCTATGCATCAAGTAGTCAAAAATTAGACAGTCTAAATAAAATTGAATTAGGTGTATTTTTGGATCACTTGATGCATAGGTTAGGAATTATTAAATTATATGATTTTCAAAAATTAGCAGTTTTAAAGTAGTAGATCGCATTCAATGGCTTGGTCATAATTAGAATTATTTTCTATTTCTTATTTATATTCACTATTATTTTAGTTAACTATTTTTATAAAATAAATTAATTATTTAAATTAAATTATAATTGCATTCATATATACTTAACTTATAAAGTTATTTATTAAATTAAATTAATTTTTTATATAATGTTTATATAATTATAAATTAAAAAGACTATAAGTTTATATATTGCTCTGCTTATTATAAGTTGATAATAGTAATATTTTTTTTTATCAAAAGGTACTTTAGTAAAAATATCATACAAATATCATTTATTTTTTCTTTTATTCTTGCTATGCTAAACAAAGGATGAAATCATTTCTATCCATGCTTCTATATTTTACCAAACGCATCGGAGGATGAATCGAAGATGCATCCATCCTCTCCCTTGTTCATTCTTCCTCTTGTATCTATTTTTTTTTAATCCATCTTGCATACTAATAGAGGGTTAGATAAGGGTGTAGAATGACATGCTACATGTAGTAAATTGATCATACTGGCTCAAGATCTAAAATAAATATCAAAAAAATATTTACAAAGAATTACAAAAAAAATTATAGAAGAATAAAAAAATTAAAAGATAAAAATAAATTTATTTAAAAAATAATAAAGATCAAAATCTCACAAAAGCACCTCATGAAAGAGTCTCCACATGTATAAATAATCTCACCTCTCCCTTTCTTCTTATACTCTTTCACACAATTTTTCCACCATCTTTCATATGATTTTCCACTGCTTTTTATAGTTCCACACATTAAGGAGACACCAAAGATCCCTTTAAATAGAACACCATATAGATGGAAGTTTCTTCTATCTTGACTCAAAAATTAGAAATCCATTAGAACACAAACTCCACCAACCTATAGATAGAAATAATTAAATAGAGTAACATTAGAAGTAAAATCCTAAAGTTATTAAAACCCATGACTAACTAAAAATATAATCCTAATTAGATTGGGACTTGACAGTGAATCTTAACATTTTCTCTCGTTGAAAAGCCCCATATTGACAATGCTAAATTTATCATTATCATGAAATACTATGATAGTCATTGCCATCATCGCAGCAGTAACAGTAATATATAACAATTTATTAAACCAACAATTGAATAACAAAAATTTTTTATTGGCTTGAATAATAATTCCTTTACTAGCTTGTTCTATTTGATGTGTATATCGAAGACAATGATGTTTTGCAGCACTTTCTTTTGAGATTGACTCCACGATCATGATGTCAAAATTTCTTCCAGCATCTAGTTTATCCCAACATCAAGTTGTCGATTGCAATAACTATGAGCATCAGTCATTACCTGCATACCAATAAAATGAAAAACAAAATTTTGATCATATCCATAAGCCTCCACTTGAAGAATCTCATGTATCTGTATATAATTGATTTCTACAATAGAATCAAATCATTATACATAGTCTTTTAACTGCTCAAATTTTAGAGTAGCTTCGAAATGAATCAGTACCATGGCAAAACAAGAATAATCTCCACTAAGCATATCTTCTTGTTCTTTGATTTTCAAAGCTACTTCAAAATTAATCAGCTTTCCATCCTCATGACTGACTAAATCTCCATATGAAAAATCCAAATATTGGATAAGTTCAACATAAGACTCTTCTGCTTGATTTGATTTCTCAATATGAATGTCCATAGTCGGTTCAACTATAGCATCATCTGTTTCTTTTTGAATGATTTTAGAATCAATGGAATTTTCAATCACGATCTCTTCTGAACTTGATATAATGTCCACTTGATTAAGCTTTTTTTGCTCTAAATTTTCTTTCAAACTTGATTGATCTTCAAGCTGATCAATTTTGCTATATTCTAAATCTTCAGAAATTGATTCAGTCTCTAATTGATCAAGCTCCCCCTATTTTAAATTTTCATCTTTAAACCAATTTTATTCTTTTTTGAAATTTTTGAAAAAATTTGGAACCAAAACCTACTCTTTGACTAATGTTTGTTTAGGATGCCTCATATGATATGAATTTGATTGGACAATCGTAAGAATATCTCATGCTTCCTTCAGCTTCTTTGTATCTTGAATATGGAAAAAATTTTCTATATCAACTGAAATTTAAAGAATCTATATTACCTTTCTAGATTTTAAATTCTACTATTTTCTCATAATCGCATCTATTAGCATCATCTCTGATTCATCCAAAATATCTCATAAATCTTGGCTTTTCAAATAGGACTTAATAAAAGCCTCCAATACACATAATAGATATTGTTCAACTTATGAAGAGAAGTGGTAGTAGTAAAAGTAGCCTTATTAATGTTAGTATGATCGGACATCTCATAACTAAATCTATTGATAGAGGAGTAATATCATCAATCATGATGATTGGCCTCTTGAATCATCAAACAAGAGTCCAAATGCTTGTACATCGTACAGTGAATTGCTGGAAGCTCTTCAACTACATCAAGTTACAAAAATAAGAACCACTAACAATCAAGCTGTCACTCTAAAAAAAATATTTTTTGAATAAATTTGATCGAAGCTGCAAATCACTTGACTACTCTTCAAGTTTATCACTCTGATACCATGTAAAACTACAAATATCAATATCTTCGCTCTGATATGATGTAGAACAGCATAGTATACATAGTAGATCAACAGCACCAGTTTAAGATTCAAAATAAATACTAAACCAAGAATATTTGATTTACTAAAAAATAAAAAATATGTGCAAAGAATCATGAAAAGAATCATGGAAGAATAAAAAAATTAAAAATTAATAAATTTATTCAAAGAATAATAAAGACCAAAATCTCACAAAAATGTCTCATGAAAGAGTCTTCATATGCATAAATAATCTCTCCTCTCTCTTTCTTTTGACATTCTTTCGCATAATTTTTTCACCATCTTTCACACGATTTTTCACTACCTTCCACACCATTCTTTATGGTTCCACACATTAAGGAAATACCAAAGGTCCCTTTAAATAAAGCACTATATGGGTGAGAGTTTGACTCCTATCTTGACTCAAAAACTGAAAATCTATTAGAAGATAAACTCTACCAATCTTAAAAAAAAAATAGTTAAATAGAATAATACTAGAAATAGAATCTCGAAGTCATTAAAATCAATGACCAAACAAAAATGAAATCCAAATTAGATTGAAATTTGACAATGAGTCTCAACAAAAGATGCACTCGATGGGGAGCAAGATTTGTATACTGGGCTGCCATTCTACCTTTCTCTACCTCTCACTATGGGTGCCTCTCTCTCCCTTACGGCCTCTCTCTTACTCGAAGATCATGAGATGGAATCCTTTCTTGATATACTTTGATGTGGTGATATATTTTTTTTGATCTCTATGATAACTAAAGTGGATCCATCCAGGCAATGTCATATCTCATTCACCTTGATTATGGATACATAATCATGTCAACCTGAGAATATTGGCAACAATTATGCTCTCTCGATCATAATTGTACATTTAAAGCAGCCATAATTGTGAGATAACGTGAGTAGCTATCACTGTGTAGTTAAGCACGATGAGAGCCATTGCCATGTAGTTAATGCACATCTTATCTATCTCAATAATGACTATCGAACTTTCTCTATAAATAAGAATGAATAGGAGACCCTCGGATAAGTCATTCAACAATACCCACTCTCTCTTCGTTTAGTTTTCTCTCTTGTACAATTTTCTAAATTCTGACTAATTTGAGCGTCAGAGGGTCATCCATCAGAAGACTCCAATAAGAGGATTTTTTGAGGTTCATTCATTGATCGAGATACTCTATTAGCCACATCATCATTCTTTAGGAGTAGAAGGACCTCACCGTCAACTCGACCATACTGATCTTAGCCTGACTTCAGATTTAAATGGCAACACACTTGAATAATGATTTTAGGTCCAACTAGTAGAAGGAAAGGCTAATCCTTCATCTTATTATTTCATACAAATTTTGAATAATGAGATTGGATCCAGTGGTAAGATCAATTCTCCAAAGCACTACTGGCCTATGCAAAACCTAATTACATAAATTTAAAAAAAAAACATTCTCCAAAAAATTTATAGTCGATGTGGAAGAAAGATTCATGTTGGTTCAATAAATAATTTTGGGATAAAAAGATGCTTGCAATAACCTAGCTCAATTAATATTTGGAATGGAAGTACCATGTCTTGTTTATAGACTTTTCCTTTTTTTTTTGCTTGTTGGAAAGTGGCCACATTGTTCATAGGCTTTTGAAAAAAAAATGTTTGGAATTTAGGATTCATTATTTAAGGGGGATGGTAAATATCAAGAAATCCATCTTTTTTTGGATAAGTATTATTCAAATAATATTTAAATAGAAAAGTAGCTTGAAAATTTGTTACCTATGTGCTTTTGCATTATGATTTACTGGATAAGTTCTTAAGATCTATCCATCTTGTTTGTAGTATATTATTGTTTTAGATCAAATTTGTATGCTAGTTGAAGTCCAATTTCTTCATACCAAATTAGACCCTTGGTCTATAGAAAAATGTGGGGCAATGATACAAAGATACGTCCAAAAAAAAAAAATTAATATAATCGATCAAACCGAATAATAAAAGAATTCAATCACCACTAAAAAACAACAAAAAAAAATCATCCACAATTACCAGTCATAAAAAACATAAAACTTAGGAGAATAAGAACATGGATAATTATAAGTTGGTTAAGAAAAAAGTTGACTAACTTTTCCATACTATTTTACCCCTAAAGAATGAAACATGACCAAGCATTGAGGTTCAAGAAGATTTTTATTGAAACATCGCACAGCATGTAGACACATTGCTCATTTGCATTTAAAAATGGAAGTACAAGCATGATCAAAAATTAGGCCTTAATGAAGTCAAATATGAAACTGTTGGGTGGATGTCTGGCCAGGACACCATCTCCCAAGACCCTTTCAGTACCACGCGATGCAGCAGGAAGAAAGAAGAAACAAAACAAAAAGAAAAACAATCAAAATACGTGGATCAGCCACAAAAGGGCTCACCTCCATGGGGCATGCAAACTTCACTATGAAAAAAAAATTTTACAAGAGGAGACCTCACCCTCAACCCTTGTTCACCCAATTCTCTCTCACATGAAGTTCCCCTCACAAAAGCTTTCTCTCTCTTGGAAACCCCCCTGAACCCCTGAAGAGCCTGGCGACCGCTCTCCAGGAGCCTCCTGCTCTTTCTTTCACAGCGCCCTCACCCCTCTCTCTCTCCTCTGGTTCGTACGGCGGCGAGAAAACCCGAATCCCACCCCTCTGTTTCGTCTCAGGGCCTTTTAAAGGCTTAAACAGGCTTTAAACCTTGATTAGAGAGGGATTAGGAATCCTAAACAAAGCCAAATCACGTCCCAGACCGTCTGATCAAGATCGGGAGCCTCCTGGGCCGTCGGATCACGCTCCGATCCATGGAATAGTGCCGTGGACCGCGAGAAACGCGTGGGAAACGCCCACGCGGTCCACAGGCCGCGCCGTGGACCACCCGATCCACGGTGGACCGGGGCAAGGGGGCCAGCAGGCCCGCTGGCCTGGGCCAGCCTGCGCGCGCGGGCCTGGGCCGCGCCTGCGCGCGGGCCCGCGCGCGCCTGGGCCGCACGCCTGGGCCGCGCGCCCGGCTGGGCTGCGCGCCCGCCTGGGCAACGGGCCCCCCCCGCGCGGGCCTGGGTCGCGCGTCCACGCGCCGCCGCCTGCGGCCGCGCCGCTGCCGCCAGCCGCCGGTCGCCGACGGTCCTCCGCCGCCTCGATTCTCGTACCGACATCAAAAGCTCGTATCTCCTCCTTCCGAGCTCCGATTCAGGTGATCTTGATCTCGTTGGACTCCATTTTTCGTCGCGAAGCTCGCTGTGGGCTCAATGTGGGCTGAATCTCGAGGCGTCAAATCCTAACAATCTCCACCTCGACTCGATATTCAGCCTCCTCCAAACTCTGAGAGCTTCTGGATCTCCTCGCCCCCATGCCCTGGGGCAATCGCCTGCTGATCATGGATGGGCAAACATGGGAGTCGAGCCAGGCTGCTCGATCCCATCTCCGTCGTATGCTGTGCTCCTCCTGACCTGAGACCTGCTCGGGGCATCATCCTGCGGCAATAGGAATCTTACCTTGCGACGTCGCCTCTCGTCCTCCCGAGTCTCCTGTCTCGTGCCCGATCCGCCTCCTGGAGCTCCACCTCGCTCTGGGCTCCGCCTGGCTCCCGATGCTCCACCTCGCACTGGGCTCCCTGCCAGGTAATAATGTCCTCTGCTCCCCTTCTTCCCCTCCAGCACAATCCTATCGCCGCGTAGCACCCTCAGGATTCCTCCACCAGCCACCGTCCTGTAGCCTCTCGAATCCAGTCTGCTAAGTGAGATAAAATTCTGCCTGAAATCGGATATGTATCGGACCTCCCCCAATCTCCTCACTGCACCGTCATGTGTCCTCCAGCTGACCGTCCCAATGCCTCTGATCGCACAGCTCGATCCATCCGGCAGATATACAGTGCCCTCACTGTTCTCCAGGGAGTCAAACTGCTCCTCTCTGCAATACACATGATAGGGGCATGCAGAATCTAATATCCACTGCTGGTAAGAAGTAGATACCTCGTCAGATATCTCCAGGACATCACCATCTGAATCACTGCCGGCCGTCGCTACAGCAGCCACCGTCCGATTTTTCAGTTGAGGGCAATCTCTGGCTAGATGCCCCAACTCCTCACACCGGTAACACCTGATTTTGCTCAAGTCCCTCCTGGACTTAGACCGCCCTCATTGCGATCTCCTGTCGCTCCGTCTACCGCCTCCTGCACCTCCAAAAGCCACCAATGCTGAGCTACCGCCACCTGAGCTCGAAGCTGGGTTCTCCCTCCTGAGAACCTCATTCTGAAGTATCGCCGCGGTGACCTCGTCCATCTTGATGGTGCTCTTCCCCACTAGAAGTGCAGTCACCAAGGACTCGTACGAAGGGGAAAGCGACGCCAGCAAAATCAGCGCCCTGATCTTCTCCTCAACGTTCTCGCCAACGTTGAGAAGGTCAGTGAGGATCTTCTGGAAGTGGCTGAGATGCTCCTGCACGCTCTGTCCCTCAGTCATCCGCAGTTGGTAAAACTGCCTCCAGAGGAAAAGAGTATTGGTGAGAGACTTCGCCATGTACAACTCCTCGAGCTTCGACCACAGCACCGTCGGGGAAGTCTCGCTCAGCACATGGATCACCACCTCATCCACCAGGTACATGCGGATGGTACTCACCGCCTGCATCTGTAGCCGTTTCCAATCCCGCACCTCCATGGTGGTCGGCTTCTCATCGCACAAGAGAGCATCGATCAACCCCTGTTGGATGAGCACGTCCTTCACCCTTGCCTGCCACAAGGAGAAATTGCTCTTACCATCGAACTTGTTGATCTCCATCTTGATTGTTCCTGTTTTCTCCATCTTCAGTCTTGCTCACCACCACTGCAATCTGCGTCCTTGTACCGCCTTGCTCTGATACCATTTGTTGGGTGGATGTCTGGCCAGGACACCACCTCCCAAGACCCTTTCAGTACCACGCGATGCAGCAGGAAGAAAGAAGAAACAAAACAAAAGGAAAAACAATCAAAATACGTGGATCAGCCACAAAAGGGCTCGCCTCCACGGGGCATGCAAACTTCACTATGAAAAGAAAATTTTACAGGAGGAGACCTCATCCTCAACCCTTGTTCACCCAATTCTCTCTCACATGAAGTTCCCCTCACAAAAGCTTTCTCTCTCTTGGAGACCCTCCTGAACCCCTGAAGAGCCTGGCGACCGCTGTCTAGGAGCCTCCTGCTCCTTCTCTCACAGTGCCCTCGCCCCTCTCTCTCCTCTGGTTCGTACGGCGGCGAAAAAACCCGAATCCCACCCCTCTGTTTCGTCTCAGGGCCTTTTAAAGGCTTAAACAGGCTTTAAACCTTGATTAGAGAGGGATTAGGAATCCTAAACAAAGCCAAATCACGTCCCAGACCGTCCGATCAAGACCGGGAGCCTCCTGAGCCGTCGGATCGCGCTCCGATCTACGGAATAGTGCTGTGGACCGTGAGAAACGCGTGGGAAATGCCCACGCGGTCCACAGGCCGCGCCGTGGACCACTTGGTCCACGGTGGACCGGGTCAAGGGGGCCAGCAGGCCCGCTGGCCTGGGCCAGCCCGCGCGCGCGGGCCTGGGCCGCGCGCCAGCCTGGGCCGCGCGCCCCGCTGGGCCGCGCGCCCGGCTGGGCCGCGGGCCCCCCACGTGCGGGCCTGGGTCGCGCGTCCCAGGCGCTGCCGCCTGCGGCCGCGCCGCTGCCGCCCGCCGCCAGTCACCGGTGGTCCTCCGTCGCCTCGATTCTCGTGCCGACATCAAAAGTTCGTATCTCCTCCATCCGAGCTCCGATTCAGGTGATCTTGATCTCGTTGGACTCCATTTTTCGTCGCGAACCTCGCTGTGGGCTCAATGTGGGCTGAATCTCGAGGCGTCAAATCCTAACAGAAACTATTTGGTAAATTATGCTCCATGGAAGGGATGTCTATCTTTGACGTATTTGGCCGAAAATGGAAAGAAACTATAAGTCACTTTTAGTTGTTGTTTTATACACCGGTCTTGCACTCCCCAAATAGATTCTTTGATAAATAGATGCATACTTCATCCAAAAAGACTAACCGCGAGGTCTTATTTGTATTTGTTAGCTCTGTATAAGTATCTAAGATTTTTCTAATAAATAATCGATATAGAACTAAATATATATCCGTATGGATCCTCATATACTTTTTTCATTTAAGTTTTGGTATTCTCACTAGGCTAAAAGTCCAAATCTGTATATCTATTTATAAAAATATCACGATCGGTCTATAGTCAGATCCAATAAATTCGTGCTGCAGTATTTTCTAGTCTATATAGGCTATGGATCGGGTCTGTTTTGATACTATTTGTAATGACTTAGGATCTCATTCAAAAAGACTAAGTAGAAGATATTATATAGATTTTTTGATCTCGTATAAGTATCCAAAATCTTTTCAATGAATAACCGATGTGAGGCTAAATATATGCTTATGTGGATTCTCACAATTTCTCTTCTCAAAATGAACTTTCTGATTGAGAGAGCTTGATTTGGTAGACAAACAATTGCCATTGTATACAAATATCGGTAATAGCTTGATAATTGGTCATGATTCATATGATATGAGCTAATATAATAAATATGAAAAATACAACTTGTTACAGTTAATTGAGCATTAGATGGATCCAAAATACCATAAATTTAAGTCAAATGAGCTGAGAAAAGAAAAAAGAAATGAATGGACATGATGATTTAATGTGATATTGATATGGATAGTTTCAGGGCCTTCCACAGGATTACGGATGTTACATATTGATTGTGTCTGTCTAGTAGAGAACTTGGATAGACATTATTGGTTACTTTTCTTATTCTTGTCATTTATCTTCTCATAAAATCTTCGTTCCAGAAAAGAATTAGGTCGCTTTGAGTAGCAAACACCCCATAAAAAGCGACAGGCAATGGGGTTGACGACCTCCTTTATACTGCACTCATCCCTTGATCAACTTGTGAAGCTGTATATCATGGCTGCAAATCTGAAATATCAATCTTGCACTGCAGATGGACCTGTCGTCGAGGTTCATATTTTGCCTGGAAGTAGGCTTGAACCGGCCCCTCTTGGTGTGGAACGTTAGGTGCTCTTGCTTTTTAGTTTTTGACTGCCAACTTAGTGCCCACTTTCTTTTCTCAAATAGAGGCAGATGAGCTCTCCAAAGTCTTCACATCAATGATTCGCACCTCATAGTTTTGGATGGAAAATTGTAACAACAATTGGAAAAGTCTCAGGTCGCCTAGAAAATAAGGTACCCAAAAAGTACTTGTTGCCGGACATTGTCCTACTTCTATTAGGACTCTATTTCTGGTATTATTACACTTAGTTACTCCTTATAAAGGTTATTAAAGTTTGTTTTCTGGTGAATTTTAGCTTTTTGAATTTAGGTAGAAGCCAAATATTCTACCCGCATGATGCTATGTTTCAAGGGCCTTTGGCATTTCTTTTGGATGGTTTGGGAAGAGAGGGGGAAAGGGAGCAAGAGGTTCTCCTTTAGAGATGGGTTGAAGGGCTTTTTTTGTACGGCTCATTTTTTTTTAATAAAAAAATTCTCTCTCTTTCTTTTTTTTTTTCCCCTTCCCAGCATCTCTTTTTTATTGTGTTTTTGGTGATTGTTATGGATCTTAGATGATGCGATCCATCTATTTATCTTCTTAATTTTGAGAAAAAATCTTCCGACCTTTAGACCATATGTTACGTATACAAACAAGAAATCTCTAAGGTCAAGCCTGAGAGATTTTGAATCGAGGCCCCAGTGACAGCAACTACTTGCACATTTTTATGATGAATAGTGTTAGTGGGCCAAGGCATGGAATAAAAAAAAGGCACTTTCTGAGGCGGCACTCGACAAAAGGGAACCGGCGCGATTTGGGATGTCCGTTTCATGCGCTGTGGGTCTTTGATGTAAGGAACGAATTCCATCCCGATACGTTGGCCTGAAGTCCTCTTGATGGCAGGTTTGGCACCAAAATATTCTTTCAGTGATACCCTACTTCCACACTAACCTTTATTTCACAATCAAATCAAGTACATTCTAAGCTCTTGATTAGCTCTCAATATTAGTTATCTCGGTTAATTATAAATCAGTGGTAAAATAGAAGCATGTAAAGAGATTTGTCTTATTATCCAACTGTTTATGGATATTGATTATTTTTCTTTGTTGTAACACAAACCAAAAAAAAAAAAGATTCAAAATAGAAAAATTAAATATTGCAAAAATTGTATCCGGACATGGGAGGAATTCTACTTCAAAGAGCAATCTGGAATCCTCCATCCAACCGGGATTATACCATCTCAGTCTTTGTCCTCAGTTTTAGTCCCTGGATGCACTCATCGGCTAGCAGCCGAGGTATCAAGATAGACCTCAGTTGTGAGCATCATCTAGATATCCTGCTCTTTCTTCACCAATGTGGATTTTGATTGTGAGCATCATATGTATATCCTGCTCCTTTTGCGAGAGAGCTCTCATTGCTACGGCCCTAACTTGGACCTCTGGAAGCCGGAAAGAAGCGAACGATCCCATTAGACTTTAGCTCTGAATAATATCTTCGGCTAATTACCGATGATCTCATCATAATGTGGTTGAATTTTCGCCCAGATTTAAGTCGATAACTTCTGAACACCTAGGGACACTAAATCGTTACATGTTAGAAAAATATGGACCAACCCCATGTCTCTTAAATATCAGACGATTACGATGGAACTCTAGATAGTTATAGAAAAACGTAACGCATAACTTAATGCTATTAATCGGCTATTACCTACAACATGTTGTGGACTATGATTCTCCATGATGTTTAACGATAATTAAGGAAATGTATCCCTCTTCTCTCTGTAAAAAGGAAACACATAAAACCCTTGGATAAACTTTTTTGGGCTAAAAAACCACACTCTTGTCAAAACTCTTCCTCACTGTTCTCAAAGCTTTGACTAACTTAAGTATTTGATGACCTTCCACAGAAGAATCTTCGATAATTGAACTTTCTTGTAGATCTCATGAGTGTCTAGACGTCCTCGCATTATCGCTGATCAAGCTACTCTTCTTCAGTTGGCAGTTTTATGGCAACACATGCTCACACATATGTATACGTGTGTGTGTGTATGTGTGTCTATATATATATATATATATATATATATATATATATATATATATATATATATATATATATATATATATATATATATATATATATATATATATATATATATATCTGTGTGTGTCTATATATGTATATGTTTATATATGTATGTATATGTATATGTATATATATGTATATACATGTGTATATATATGTATGTGTATATATATATGTGTGTGTGTGTGCGTATGTATATATATGTATACATACATACAGACATACATACATATATATAAATAAATAAATATATATATATAAATATATGTCTATAAATAAATAAATAAATATATATATATATATATATATATATATATATATATATATATGTATGTATGTATGTATGTATGTATGTATGTATATGTGTGTCTATATATATATATATTGTTGGGTATAAAATACCCACAGCCGGAACCCACGGCGGAACCGCCACCCGCAAGTGCGGCTCCGCCCGGACTCCTACGGGAGCCGGGCTCCACCGCCATCAGCAAGTGCAGCTCCGCCCGGACTCCTACGGGAGCCGGGCTCCACCGCCATCAGCAAGTGCAGCTCCGCCCGGACTCCTACGGGAGCCGGGCTTCACCGCCGACGGCAGCTCCGCCCGGACTCCTACGGGAGCCAGGCTCCACTGTCGGCATCAGCGCAGCTCCGCCCGGACTCCCACGGGAGCCGGGCTCCGCTCTCAGTATCAACTGCTGGTAAGCTCAATCTGGACTCCTATCAGAGCCGGATTTCACCCTTAACTTTGTTTGCAGCGCAGCTCCGCCCGGACTCCTACGGGAGTCGGGCTCCACCGCCGACGGCAGTTACAGCTCCGCCCGGACTCCTACGGGAGCCAGGCTCCACTGTCGATATCAACTGCTGCTCCGCCAGGACTCCTGCGGGAGCCGGGCTCCGTTCACGACATAGGCGAAGAGCTGGTGCCCGATCTGCAGGGACAGATAGAGAATCACAACGAAGACCGAGCAACTGTGCCAGTAAAAATCCGCTTACCTCAAGAAAGGACCCCAAGGTGTCCCAGGCCCGCTGCTCGGGATCGGCACGGTCGATCCTCTCCACGACATCGGACAGAATGCAACCATCGAGCAGCCGACGGATCAGAGCCTTGTCGTTGAAGGGGTTCTCCGATCCCCTCTCGGAGCAGACGGACTCGTCTGCAGCGGCTCGGTGGCTGCTCGGCCTGCGGGCCACCGATTTTCTCCTCCTCCCCGCGGCGGGCGCCTCTGCGGGGCGGACCTCCGGAATGGGGACCCCGGTCGGCGGGCTCCTTGAGGGAGCCCGGGGGGCCGCTGGCTCGGCATCCGAAGGAATGTCGATTGCCGGGGTCGCCTGGACGGGCGCAGCCAAGCTCGTCTCCTCCACCCTGGCCCTCTTCGCCGAGCCAGAAGTCGTCACGCCCTTCCTTTTCTGGGCTCTCATGGCCTTGGCGAGCATCCGTGTGGCTTCGGCGTCCATTGCTAAAAAAAAAAAAAAACAGGAAAAAAAATGAAGAAGGAAAAAGCGGCACCGATCAGTCCAGAGCCAAAAAAAAAAAAAAAAAAAGAGAAGAAGAAAGAAAAAAAGAGAAAGAGAAAAGAGGAAAAGGGAGAGAGAAAGAAAGAGAGAGAAGAAGAAGACAAGAAAAGGAAAGATATATACTTGCTGGATCCTGAGGGCTCAGGCCGATGTTGAAAAGAAGCTGCTCCCTCAGCAGGTTTGGAAGGGAAGGAGCGGGGTAACTCAGGAGCTTCTGGGCGGCCTGAAGGTCGTCCTCTCCCAGGCTGGGAGCCCGGCGGACGGAATCCCTCAGAGACCCCCAAGGGGGCAGGCCCAGTTCCAGGGTCGGACAGTAAATGAAGAGAAATTTCTCCTTCCAGTTATGAATCGAAGAAGGGGCGCCCTTCAGCAACCCCTTCTTACCGAACTGGGGGGAGAAGTACCACCAGTCCTTCGCTGAAGGATGACGTTTGAAGGTGTAGAAATGTCTGAACAGGGAGAGGGAAGGCTGGACCTCGGCTATATGACAAAGAGAGAGAAACCCTATCAAGAACCTAAAGGAATTCGGGGCGACAGAGGCGAGGGAAATGCCTAAGAAACGAAAGAAGGCGGCAACAAAAGCAGGAAGCGGAAGCCGGAGTCCGGCACGGAATACCTCCTGGTACAGACAAAAGCGACCAGGAGGGGGAGCGCTGGCCCGATCAGAGGGGCCAGGAAGCTCCAGGTCGTACTCTGAAGGAACCCCGTACCGAGCCCTTATCAAGAGAAGTTCGTCCGGAGTCGACGAACATGGAA